>NW_025745742.1:176080-193580 GCF_021184085.1 Oncorhynchus gorbuscha | reverse complement strand
TTCTCTCTGATCTTTAAATAGGTAACCAGGTCACACCTCCGTCCTGTCGCGGGGCTATAATTAGCTGTTTAGCGGCTAGGCTAGGGAAGCAGTGGGTGCCAGAGGGGAGACGGATACGGCATTCCAGACATCACAGAAACAGCAGCAGGCCAGACAAGGGAGGAAACAGGGGGAGAGAACCAAGGGCCAGAACATAGTCAATATATCTTGATGTCTTCTCTCACCTGCTCTCTCTTCCTCTTCTCTCTCTCTATCTCTTTTTCTCTCTCTCTTCCTCTTTCTCTCTCTCCATCTCTTTCTGTCTTTCTCTTTCTCTCGTTCTCTCTCTCTCTCTCTTTCTCTCTCCATCTCTTTCTTTCTTTCTCTTTCTCTTGTTCTCTCGTTCTATCTGTCTCTTTCTCTCTTTCTCTCTCTCCATCTCTTTCTGTCTTTCTCTTTCTCTCGTTCTCTCTTTCTCTGTCTCTTTCTCTCTTTCTCTCTCGTTCTCTCTTTCTCTCTCTCTCTCATTCTCTCTCTCCATCTCTTTCTGTCTTTCTCTTGGTCTCTCTTTCTCTCTCTCTCGTTCTCTCTCTTTCTCTACATTTACATTTACATTTAAGTCATTTAGCAGACGCTCTTATCCAGAGCGACTTACAAATTGGTGCATTCACCTTATGACATCCAGTGGGACAGTCACTTAACAATAGTGCATCTAAAACTTAGGGGTGAGAGGGATTACTTATCCTATCCTAGGTATTCCTTAAAGAGGTGGGGTTTCAGGTGTCTCCGGAAGGTGGTGATTGACTCCGCTGTCCTGGCGTCGTGAGGGAGTTTGTTCCACCATTGGGGGGCCAGGGCAGCGAACAGTTTTGACTGGGCTGAGCGGGAGCTGTACTTCCTCAGTGGTAGGGAGGCGAGCAGGCCAGAGGTGGATGAACGCAGTGCCCTTGTTTGGGTGTAGGGCCTGATCAGAGCCTGGAGGTACTGAGGTGCCGTTCCCCTCACAGCTCCGTAGGCAAGCACCATGGTCTTGTAGCGGATGCGAGCTTCAACTGGAAGCCAGTGGAGAGAACGGAGGAGCGGGGTGACGTGAGAGAACTTGGGAAGGTTGAACACCAGACGGGCTGCGGCGTTCTGGATGAGTTGAAGGGGTTTAATGGCACAGGCAGGGAGCCCAGCCAACAGCGAGTTGCAGTAATCCAGACGGGAGATGACAAGTGCCTGGATTAGGACCTGCGCCGCTTCCTGTGTGAGGCAGGGTCGTACTCTGCGGATGTTGTAGAGCATGAACCTACAGGAACGGGCCACCGCCTTGATGTTGGTTGAGAACGACAGGGTGTTGTCCAGGATCACGCCAAGGTTCTTGGCGCTCTGGGAGGAGGACACAATGGCGTTGTCAACCGTGATGGCGAGATCATGGAACGGGCAGTCCTTCCCCGGGAGGAAGAGCAGCTCCGTCTTGCCGAGGTTCAGCTTGAGGTGGTGATCCGTCATCCACACTGATATGTCTGCCAGACATGCAGAGATGCGATTCGCCACCTGGTCATCAGAAGGGGGAAAGGAGAAGATTAATTGTGTGTCGTCTGCATAGCAATGATAAGAGAGACCATGTGAGGTTATGACAGAGCCAAGTGACTTGGTGTATAGCGAGAATAGGAGAGGGCCAAGAACAGAGCCCTGGGGGACACCAGTGGTGAGAGCGCGTGGTGAGGAGACAGATTCTCGCCACGCCACCTGGTAGGAGCGACCTGTCAGGTAGGACGCAATCCAAGCGTGGGCCGCGCCGGAGATGCCCAACTCGGAGAGGGTGGAGAGGAGGATCTGATGGTTCACAGTATCGAAGGCAGCCGACAGATCTAGAAGGATGAGAGCAGAGGAGAGAGAGTTAGCTTTAGCAGTGCGGAGCGCCTCCGTGATACAGAGGAGAGCAGTCTCAGTTGAATGACTAGTCTTGAAACCTGACTGATTTGGATCAAGAAGGTCATTCAGAGAGAGATAGCGGGAGAGCTGGCCAAGGACGGCACGTTCAAGAGTTTTGGAGAGAAAAGAAAGAAGGGATACTGGTCTGTAATTGTTGACATCGGAGGGATCGAGTGTAGTTTTTTTCAGAAGGGGTGCAACTCTCGCTCTCTTGAAGACGGAAGGGACGTAGCCAGCGGTCAGGGATGAGTTGATGAGCGAGGTGAGGTAAGGGAGAAGGTCTCCGGAAATGGTCTGGAGAAGAGAGGAGGGGATAGGGTCAAGCGGGCAGGTTGTTGGGCGGCCGGCCGTCACAAGACGCGAGATTTCATCTGGAGAGAGAGGGGAGAAAGAGGTCAGAGCACAGGGTAGGGCAGTGTGAGCAGAACCAGCGGTGTCGTTTGACTTAGCAAACGAGGATCGGATGTCGTCGACCTTCTTTTCAAAATGGTTGACGAAGTCATCTGCAGAGAGGGAGGAGGGGGGAGGGGCGGAGGATTCAGGAGGGAGGAGAAGGTGGCAAAGAGCTTCCTAGGGTTAGAGGCAGATGCTTGGAATTTAGCGTGGTAGAAAGTGGCTTTAGCAGCAGAGACAGAGGAGGAAAATGTAGAGAGGAGGGAGTGAAAGGATGCCAGGTCCGCAGGGAGGCGAGTTTTCCTCCATTTCCGCTCGGCTGCCCGGAGCCCTGTTCTGTGAGCTCGCAATGAGTCATCGAGCCACGGAGCGGGAGGGGAGGACCGAGCCGGCCTGGAGGATAGGGGACATAGAGAGTCAAGGGATGCAGAGAGGGAGGAGAGGAGGGTTGAGGAGGCAGAATCAGGAGATAGGTGGGAGAAGGTTTGAGCGGAGGGAAGAGATGATAGGATGGAAGAGGAGAGAGTAGCGGGGGAGAGAGAGCGAAGGTTGGGACGGCGCGATACCATCCGAGTAGGGGCAGTGTGGGAGGTGTTGGATGAGAGCGAGAGGGAAAAGGATACAAGGCAGTGGTCGGAGACTTGGAGGGGAGTTGCAATGAGGTTAGTGGAGGAACAGCATCTAGCAAAGATGAGGTCGAGCGTATTGCCTCTCTCAGTTTCTCTCTGTCTCTTTCTCAGTGCATGCTGGGAGTGTTTTGTAGTTGAGAGGCTGTGTGAAATGTTTAAAGTTAGATGCTGGAGGGTTAATACACTTTTATTTTAACGGTACCCATTGGTTTTTTAAAGTTCGGTAGGAAAAGGACAGCGTTTTAGTTTCCCGTGGCTTGGAAGGTGTGGTGTGTGCGATGGCAGCCTAGCGCAGAGGAGACGCTGTTGTTACGGCATGGATTCAGGTGTGTTCCTGAGAATGGAGTTAAGGTGGAGTCATGCTATAGATGGTGGTGTAGATGAGGCTGGGCCTAATCATGCTATAGAGGGTGGTGTAGATGAGGCTGGGTCTCGTCAGGCTATAGATGGTGGTGTAGATGAGGCTGGGTCTAGTCAGGCTATAGAGGGTGGTGTAGATGAGGCTTGGGTCTAGTCATGCTATAGATGGTGGTGTAGATGAGGCTGGGTCTAGTCATGTTATAGATGGTGGTGTAGATGAGGCTGGGCCTAGTCATGCTATAGAGGGTGGTGTAGATGAGGCTGGGTCTCGTCAGGCTATAGATGGTGGTGTAGATGAGGCTGGGTCTAGTCAGGCTATAGAGGGCGGTAGATGAGGCTGGGTCTAGTCAGGCTATAGAGGGTGGTGTAGATGAGACTGGGTCTAGTCATGCTATAGATGGTGGTGTAGATGAGGCTGGGTCTAGTCATGCTATAGATGGTGGTGTAGATGAGGCTGGGCCTAGTCATGCTATAGAGGGTGGTGTAGATGAGGCTGGGTCTCGTCAGGCTATAGAGGGTGGTAGATGAGGCTGGGTCTAGTCAGGCTATAGAGGGCGGTAGATGAGGCTGGGTCTAGTCAGGTTATAGAGGGTGGTAGATGAGGCTGGGTCTAGTCAGGCTATAGAGGGTGGTGTAGATGAGGCTGGGTCTAGTCAGGCTATAGAGGGTGGTAGATGAGGCTGGGTCTAGTCAGGCTATAGAGGGTGGTGTAGATGAGGCTGGGTCTAGTCAGGCTATAGAGGGTGGTGTAGATGAGGCTGGGTCTAGTCAGGCTATAGAGGGTGGTAGATGAGGCTGGGTCTAGTCAGGCTATAGAGGGTGGTGTAGATGAGGCTGGGTCTAGTCAGGCTATAGAGGGTGGTAGATGAGGCTGGGTCTAGTCAGGCTATAGAGGGTGGTGTAGATGAGACTGGGTCTAGTCAGGCTATAGAGGGTGGTAGATGAGGCTGGGTCTAGTCAGGCTATAGAGGGTGGTGTAGATGAGGCTGGGTCTAGTCAGGCTATAGAGGGTGGTGTAGATGAGGCTGGGTCTATAGTCAGGCTATAGAGGGTGGTGTAGATGAGGCTGGGTCTAGTCAGGCTATAGAGGGTGGTGTAGATGAGGCTGGGTCTAGTCAGGCTATAGAGGGTGGTGTAGATGAGGCTGGGTCTAGTCAGGCTATAGAGGGTGGTAGATGAGGCTGGGTCTAGTCAGGCTATAGAGGGTGGTGTAGATGAGGCTGGGTCTAGTCAGGCTATAGAGGGTGGTAGATGAGGCTGGGTCTAGTCAGGCTATAGAGGGTGGTAGATGAGGCTGGGTCTAGTCAGGCTATAGAGGGTGGTGTGGATGAGGCTGGGTCTAGTCAGGCTATAGAGGGTGGTGTAGATGAGGCTGGGTCTAGTCAGGCTATAGAGGGTGGTGTAGATGAGGCTGGGTCTAGTCAGGCTATAGAGGGTGGTGTAGATGAGGCTGGGTCTAGTCAGGCTATAGAGGGTGGTGTAGATGAGGCTGGGTCTAGTCAGGCTATAGAGGGTGGTGTAGATGAGGCTGGGTCTAGTCAGGCTATAGAGGGTGGTGTAGATGAGGCTGGGTCTAGTCAGGCTATAGAGGGTGGTAGATGAGGCTGGGTCTAGTCAGGCTATATAGGGTGGTGTAGTTGAGGCTGGGTCTAGTCAGGCTATAGAGGGTGGTGTAGATGAGACTGGGTCTAGTCATGCTATAGAGGGTGGTGTAGATGAGGCTGGGTCTCGTCAGGCTATAGAGGGTGGTAGATGAGGCTGGGTCTAGTCAGGCTATAGAGGGCGGTAGATGAGGCTGGGTCTAGTCAGGTTATAGAGGGTGGTAGATGAGGCTGGGTCTAGTCAGGCTATAGAAGGTGGTGTAGATGAGGCTGGGTCTAGTCAGGCTATAGAGGGTGGTAGATGAGGCTGGGTCTAGTCAGGCTATAGAGGGCGGTAGATGAGGCTGGGTCTAGTCAGGCTATAGAGGGTGGTGTAGATGAGGCTGGGTCTAGTCAGGCTATAGAGGGTGGTAGATGAGGCTGGGTCTAGTCAGGCTATAGAGGGTGGTGTAGATGAGACTGGGTCTAGTCATGCTATAGATGGTGGTGTAGATGAGGCTGGGTCTAGTCATGCTATAGATGGTGGTGTAGATGAGGCTGGGCCTAGTCATGCTATAGAGGGTGGTGTAGATGAGGCTGGGTCTCGTCAGGCTATAGAGGGTGGTAGATGAGGCTGGGTCTAGTCAGGCTATAGAGGGCGGTAGATGAGGCTGGGTCTAGTCAGGTTATAGAGGGTGGTAGATGAGGCTGGGTCTAGTCAGGCTATA
The DNA here is from genome assembly GCF_021184085.1 of Oncorhynchus gorbuscha. Taxonomy (NCBI): domain Eukaryota; kingdom Metazoa; phylum Chordata; class Actinopteri; order Salmoniformes; family Salmonidae; genus Oncorhynchus; species Oncorhynchus gorbuscha. The sequence continues at coordinate 187,991 of NW_025745742.1, read as the reverse complement.
GAGGGTGGTGTAGATGAGGCTGGGTCTAGTCAGGCTATAGAGGGTGGTAGATGAGGCTGGGTCTAGTCAGGCTATAGAGGGTGGTGTAGATGAGGCTGGGTCTAGTCAGGCTATAGAGGGTGGTGTAGATGAGGCTGGGTCTAGTCAGGCTATAGAGGGTGGTGTAGATGAGGCTGGGTCTAGTCAGGCTATAGAGGGTGGTGTAGATGAGGCTGGGTCTAGTCAGGCTATGGTAGATGGGCTGGTGGTAGATGAGGCTGGGTCTAGTCAGGCTATAGAGGGTGGTAGATGAGGCTGGGTCTAGTCAGGCTATAGAGGGTGGTGTAGATGAGGCTGGGTCTAGTCAGGCTATAGAGAGGTGGTAGATGAGGAGGGTGGGTCTGAGGCTGGGTCTAGTCAGGCTATAGAGGGTGGTGTAGATGAGGCTGGGTCTAGTCAGGCTATAGAGGGTGGTGTAGATGAGGCTGGGTCTAGTCAGGCTATAGAGGGTGGTGTAGATGAGGCTGGGTCTAGTCAGGCTATAGAGGGTGGTGTAGATGAGGCTGGGTCTAGTCAGGCTATAGAGGGTGGTGTAGATGAGGCTGGGTCTAGTCAGGCTATAGAGGGGCTGGTGTAGATGAGATGAGGCTGGGTCTAGTCAGGCTATAGAGGGTGGTAGATGAGGCTGGGTCTAGTCAGGCTATAGAGGGTGGTAGATGAGGCTGGGTCTAGAGTCAGGCTATAGAGGGTGGTGTAGATGAGGCTGGGTCTAGTCAGGCTATAGAGGGTGGTAGATGAGGCTGGGTCTAGTCAGGCTATAGAGGGTGGTAGATGAGGCTGGGTCTAGTCAGGCTATAGAGGGTGGTGTAGATGAGGCTGGGTCTAGTCAGGCTATAGAGGGTGGTAGATGAGGCTGGGTCTAGTCAGGCTATAGAGGGTGGTAGATGAGGCTGGGTCTAGTCAGGCTATAGAGGGTGGTGTAGATGAGGCTGGGTCTAGTCAGGCTAGAGGGTGGTAGATGAGGCTGGGTCTAGTCAGGCTATAGAGGGTGGTGTAGATGAGGCTGGGTCTAGTCAGGCTATAGAGGGTGGTGTAGATGAGGCTGGGTCTAGTCAGGCTATAGAGGGTGGTGTAGATGAGGCTGGGTCTAGTCAGGCTATAGAGGGTGGTAGATGAGGCTGGGTCTAGTCAGGCTATAGAGGGTGGTAGATGAGGCTGGGTCTAGTCAGGCTATAGAGGGTGGTAGATGAGGCTGGGTCTAGTCAGGCTATGAGGAGGCTGGGTCTAGTCAGGCTATAGAGGGTGGTAGATGAGGCTGGGTCTAGTCAGGCTATAGAGGGTGGTGTAGATGAGGCTGGGTCTAGTCAGGCTATAGAGGGTGGTAGATGAGGCTGGGTCTAGTCAGGCTATAGAGGGTGGTGTAGATGAGGCTGGGTCTAGTCAGGCTATAGAGGGTGGTGTAGATGAGGCTGGGTCTAGTCAGGCTATAGAGGGTGGTAGATGAGGCTGGGTCTAGTCAGGCTATAGAGGGTGGTGTAGATGAGGCTGGGTCTAGTCAGGCTATAGAGGGTGGTAGATGAGGCTGGGTCTAGTCAGGCTATAGAGGGTGGTGTAGATGAGGCTGGGTCTAGTCAGGCTATAGAGGGTGGTGTAGAGGCTGAGGCTGGGTCTGGTCAGGCTATAGAGGGTGGTAGATGAGGCTGGGTCTAGTCAGGCTATAGAGGGTGGTGTAGATGAGGCTGGGTCTAGTCAGGCTATAGAGGGTGGTGTAGATGAGGCTGGGTCTAGTCAGGCTATAGAGGGTGGTGTAGATGAGGCTGGGTCTAGTCAGGCTATAGAGGGTGGTGTAGATGAGGCTGGGTCTAGTCAGGCTATAGAGGGTGGTAGATGAGGCTGGGTCTAGTCAGGCTATAGAGGGTGGTGTAGATGAGGCTGGGTCTAGTCAGGCTATAGAGGGTGGTGTAGATGAGGCTGGGTCTAGTCAGGCTATAGAGGGTGGTAGATGAGGCTGGGTCTAGTCAGGCTATAGAGGGTGGTAGATGAGGCTGGGTCTAGAGAGGTGGTGTAGGAGGCTGGGTCTAGTCAGGCTGGTGTAGATGAGGCTGGGTCTAGTCAGGCTATAGAGGGTGGTGGCTAGATGAGATGCTGGGTCTAGTCAGGCTAGATGAGGCTGGGTCAGTGGTGTAGATGAGGCTGGGTCTAGTCAGGCTATAGAGGGTGGTGTAGATGAGGCTGGGTCTAGTCAGGCTATAGAGGGTGGTAGATGAGGGTCTAGGGCTATAGTCAGGCTGAGGCTGGGTCTAGTCAGGGTGAGGGTGGTAGATGAGGCTGGGTCTAGTCAGGCTATAGAGGGTGGTAGATGAGGCTGGGTCTAGTCAGGCTATAGAGGGTGGTGTAGATGAGGCTGGGTCTAGTCAGGCTATAGAGGGTGGTAGATGAGGCTGGGTCTAGTCAGGCTATAGAGGGTGGTGTAGATGAGGCTGGGTCTAGTCAGGCTATAGATGAGGCTGGGTCTAGTCAGATGAGGGTGGATGAGGCTGGGTCTAGTCAGGCTATAGAGGGTGGTGTAGATGAGGCTGGGTCTGAGGCTATAGGGTGTAGATGAGGCTGGGTCTAGTCAGGCTATAGAGGGTGGTGGGTCTAGATGAGGCTGGGTCTAGTCAGGCTATAGAGGGTGGTAGATGAGGCTGGGTCTAGTCAGGCTATAGAGGGTGGTGTAGATGAGGCTGGGTCTAGTCAGGCTATAGAAGGGTGGTGTAGATGAGGCTGGGTCTAGTCAGGCTATAGAGGGTGGTAGATGAGGCTGGGTCTAGTCAGGCTCAGGCTATAGAGGGTGGTAGATGAGGCTGGGTCTAGTCAGGCTATAGAGGGTGGTGTAGATGAGGCTGGGTCTAGTCAGGCTATAGAGGGTGGTGTAGATGAGGCTGGGTCTAGTCAGGCTATAGAGGGTGGTGTAGATGAGGCTGGGTCTAGTCAGGCTATAGAGGGTGGTGTAGATGAGGCTGGGTCTAGTCAGGCTATAGAGGGTGGTAGATCTAGTCAGGCTGGGTCTAGTCAGGCTAGTCAGGCTAGAGGGTGGTAGATGAGGCTGGGTCTAGTCAGGCTATAGGGGTGGTAGATGAGGCTGGGTCTAGTCAGGCTATAGAGGGTGGTGTAGATGAGGCTGGGTCTAGTCAGGCTATAGAGGGTGGTGTAGATGAGGCTGGGTCTAGTCAGGCTATAGAGGAGGCTGGGTCTAGTCAGGCTATAGAGGGTGGTGTAGATGAGGCTGGGTCTAGTCAGGCTATAGAGGGTGGTGTAGATGAGGCTGGGTCTAGTCAGGCTATAGAGGGTGGTGTAGATGAGGCTGGGTCTAGTCAGGCTATAGAGGGTGGTGTAGATGAGGCTGGGTCTAGTCAGGCTATAGAGGGTGGTGTAGATGAGGCTGGGTCTAGTCAGGCTATAGAGGGTGGTGTAGATGAGGCTGGGTCTAGTCAGGCTATAGAGGGTGGTGTAGATGAGGCTGGGTCTAGTCAGGCTATAGAGGGTGGTAGATGAGGCTGGGTCTAGTCAGGCTATAGAGGGTGGGTAGATGAGGCTGGGTCTAGTCAGGTTATAGAGGGTGGTAGATGAGGCTGGGTCTAGTCAGGCTATAGAAGGTGGTGTAGATGAGGCTGGGTCTAGTCAGGCTATAGAGGGTGGTAGATGAGGCTGGGTCTAGTCAGGCTATAGAGGGCGGTAGATGAGGCTGGGTCTAGTCAGGCTATAGAGGGTGGTGTAGATGAGGCTGGGTCTAGTCAGGCTATAGAGGGTGGTAGATGAGGCTGGGTCTAGTCAGGCTATAGAGGGTGGTGTAGATGAGACTGGGTCTAGTCATGCTATAGATGGTGGTGTAGATGAGGCTGGGTCTAGTCATGCTATAGATGGTGGTGTAGATGAGGCTGGGCCTAGTCATGCTATAGAGGGTGGTGTAGATGAGGCTGGGTCTCGTCAGGCTATAGAGGGTGGTAGATGAGGCTGGGTCTAGTCAGGCTATAGAGGGCGGTAGATGAGGCTGGGTCTAGTCAGGTTATAGAGGGTGGTAGATGAGGCTGGGTCTAGTCAGGCTATAGAGGGTGGTGTAGATGAGGCTGGGTCTAGTCAGGCTATAGAGGGTGGTAGATGAGGCTGGGTCTAGTCAGGCTATAGAGGGTGGTGTAGATGAGGCTGGGTCTAGTCAGGCTATAGAGGGTGGTGTAGATGAGGCTGGGTCTAGTCAGGCTATAGAGGGTGGTAGATGAGGCTGGGTCTAGTCAGGCTATAGAGGGTGGTGTAGATGAGGCTGGGTCTAGTCAGGCTATAGAGGGTGGTAGATGAGGCTGGGTCTAGTCAGGCTATAGAGGGTGGTGTAGATGAGACTGGGTCTAGTCAGGCTATAGAGGGTGGTAGATGAGGCTGGGTCTAGTCAGGCTATAGAGGGTGGTGTAGATGAGGCTGGGTCTAGTCAGGCTATAGAGGGTGGTGTAGATGAGGCTGGGTCTAGTCAGGCTATAGAGGGTGGTGTAGATGAGGCTGGGTCTATAGTCAGGCTATAGAGGGTGGTGTAGATGAGGCTGGGTCTAGTCAGGCTATAGAGGGTGGTGTAGATGAGGCTGGGTCTAGTCAGGCTATAGAGGGTGGTGTAGATGAGGCTGGGTCTAGTCAGGCTATAGAGGGTGGTAGATGAGGCTGGGTCTAGTCAGGCTATAGAGGGTGGTGTAGATGAGGCTGGGTCTAGTCAGGCTATAGAGGGTGGTAGATGAGGCTGGGTCTAGTCAGGCTATAGAGGGTGGTAGATGAGGCTGGGTCTAGTCAGGCTATAGAGGGTGGTGTGGATGAGGCTGGGTCTAGTCAGGCTATAGAGGGTGGTGTAGATGAGGCTGGGTCTAGTCAGGCTATAGAGGGTGGTGTAGATGAGGCTGGGTCTAGTCAGGCTATAGAGGGTGGTGTAGATGAGGCTGGGTCTAGTCAGGCTATAGAGGGTGGTGTAGATGAGGCTGGGTCTAGTCAGGCTATAGAGGGTGGTGTAGATGAGGCTGGGTCTAGTCAGGCTATAGAGGGTGGTGTAGATGAGGCTGGGTCTAGTCAGGCTATAGAGGGTGGTAGATGAGGCTGGGTCTAGTCAGGCTATATAGGGTGGTGTAGTTGAGGCTGGGTCTAGTCAGGCTATAGAGGGTGGTGTAGATGAGACTGGGTCTAGTCATGCTATAGAGGGTGGTGTAGATGAGGCTGGGTCTCGTCAGGCTATAGAGGGTGGTAGATGAGGCTGGGTCTAGTCAGGCTATAGAGGGCGGTAGATGAGGCTGGGTCTAGTCAGGTTATAGAGGGTGGTAGATGAGGCTGGGTCTAGTCAGGCTATAGAAGGTGGTGTAGATGAGGCTGGGTCTAGTCAGGCTATAGAGGGTGGTAGATGAGGCTGGGTCTAGTCAGGCTATAGAGGGCGGTAGATGAGGCTGGGTCTAGTCAGGCTATAGAGGGTGGTGTAGATGAGGCTGGGTCTAGTCAGGCTATAGAGGGTGGTAGATGAGGCTGGGTCTAGTCAGGCTATAGAGGGTGGTGTAGATGAGGCTGGGTCTAGTCAGGCTATAGAGGGTGGTGTAGATGAGGCTGGGTCTAGTCAGGTTATAGAGGGTGGTAGATGAGGCTGGGTCTAGTCAGGCTATAGAGGGTGGTAGATGAGGCTGGGTCTAGTCAGGTTATAGAGGGTGGTAGATGAGGCTGGGTCTAGTCAGGCTATAGAGGGTGGTAGATGAGGCTGGGTCTAGTCAGGCTATAGAGGGTGGTGTAGATGAGGCTGGGTCTAGTCAGGCTATAGAGGGTGGTAGATGAGGCTGGGTCTAGTTAGGCTATAGAGGGTGGTGTAGATGAGGTTGGGTCTAGTCAGGCTATAGAGGGTGGTGTAGATGAGGCTGGGTCTAGTCAGGCTATAGAGGGTGGTAGATGAGGCTGGGTCTAGTCAGGCTATAGAGGGTGGTGTAGATGAGGCTGGGTCTAGTCAGGCTATAGAGGGTGGTGTAGATGAGGCTGGGTCTAGTCAGGCTATAGAGGGTGGTAGATGAGGCTGGGTCTAGTCAGGCTATAGAGGGTGGTGTAGATGAGGCTGGGTCTAGTCAGGCTATAGAGGGTGGTAGATGAGGCTGGGTCTAGTCAGGCTATAGAGGGTGGTGTAGATGAGGCTGGGTCTAGTCAGGCTATAGAGGGTGGTAGATGAGGCTGGGTCTAGTCAGGCTATAGAGGGTGGTGTAGATGAGGCTGGGTCTAGTCAGGCTATAGAGGGTGGTGTAGATGAGGCTGGGTCTAGTCAGGCTATAGAGGGTGGTGTAGATGAGGCTGGGTCTAGTCAGGCTATAGAGGGTGGTGTAGATGAGGCTGGGTCTAGTCAGGCTATAGAGGGTGGTGTAGATGAGGCTGGGTCTAGTCAGGCTATAGAGGGTGGTGTAGATGAGGCTGGGTCTAGTCAGGCTATAGAGGGTGGTGTAGATGAGGCTGGGTCTAGTCAGGCTATAGAGGGTGGTGTAGATGAGGCTGGGTCTAGTCAGGCTATAGAGGGTGGTGTAGATGAGGCTGGGTCTAGTCAGGCTATAGAGGGTGGTGTAGATGAGGCTGGGTCTAGTCAGGCTATAGAGGGTGGTGTAGATGAGGCTGGGTCTAGTCAGGCTATAGAGGGTGGTGTAGATGAGGCTGGGTCTAGTCAGGCTATAGAGGGTGGTGTAGATGAGGCTGGGTCTAGTCAGGCTATAGAGGGTGGTAGATGAGGCTGGGTCTAGTCAGGCTATAGAGGGTGGTAGATGAGGCTGGGTCTAGTCAGGCTATAGAGGGTGGTGTAGATGAGGCTGGGTCTAGTCAGGCTATAGAGGGTGGTGTAGATGAGGCTGGGTCTAGTCAGGCTATAGAGGGTGGTAGATGAGGCTGGGTCTAGTCAGGCTATAGAGGGTGGTGTAGATGAGGCTGGGTCTAGTCTATAGAGGCCCAGACATATTGTGTCCCTGGATGCTCAATCACAGACTTTGTTCTTGTTCTTAATCAGGGACATGTTGGACTTGTTGAGAGGTTCTAATGTAAACTTTGGATTTTGGACTGGCTTTTGATAGATTGGACCATGAGTATCTGTTTAATGTGATGTTTGGGTTTGGGGAAAGGTTTTTTGGCCTGTGTGAATATGTTGTATGCTGGGGCGTCATGTATGGTCAAGTTGGGAGGGGGGCTCAGCAGGCCAGTCTGGGTGAGACGGGGCTTCAGACAAGGATGTCCTCTATCGGGGCAGTTATATACACTAGCCATTGAGCCTTTTTTGAGGTGACTGCAGGGAATGTGCTGGACAGCGATGGGTGTGTTGACAGGCATAGCAGTGTCAGCGTATGCAGATTACGTAACTGTGATGGGCAGGAAATGCAGGCACTAGAGACTAGTCTGAAGTTGTAAGAGGGAGCTTCGTCAGCTAAGGTGAACTGGGGCAAGTGCAAGGCTCTGTTGTGTTGGGCATGGAGGGATAAGGCCCCTCTTCTGCTTCCAGGGGCTTTGCAGTGGGGTTGTGAAGGGCTTACAATTTTGGGGGTGTACCTGGGCTCAGGAAGAACTTGGAGGGGCTGTCACAGGCAGTGGTGTCAAGACTGGCCAGGTGGAGGTGGCTCCTGTCCCAAGTGTCAAAGTCGGGGGATGACAAACCCTTTACTATAATTTAATGGGACGTCTCTGTGCGCCTTGTGGTGGAATTAGAGTTCGATAAAATGATAAAAAGTGAGGAGATATTTCAGGAGATATGGTGTGTCTGTACAGCTGGGGAAGATGGGTTGGATATACGGTTGTAGAAGTGGTCAGATTTTTGGTTATTGTAATGTGTGGTGTTGTTTTGTATTGTGGAGCAAGGTGAGTATGAGGTACAGGGGATATTGTTTTCTTGTCTTAATAAGGGGGAGAGGGGTTTAATGAAATGAGAATGTATCATTAAATAAAGACAAAAGGTCTCTCTCTCTCTTGTTCTTTCTCTCTGTTCTCTCTCTCTGGCTCTCTCTCTCGTTCTCTCACGTTCTCTCACTCTCTCTCTCTCTCTCTCTCTTGTTCTTTCTCTCTGTTCTCTCTCTCTGGCTCTCTCTCACGTTCTCTCACGTTCTCTCACTCTCTCTCTCTCTCTCTCTGGCTCTCTCTCACGTTCTCTCACGTTCTCTCACTCTCTCTCTCTCTCTCTCTCTTGTTCTTTCTCTCTGTTCTCTCTCTCTCTGGTTCTCTCACGTTCTCTCACTCTCTCTCTCTCTCTCTCTCTCTCTTGTTCTTTCTCTCTGTTCTTTCTCTCTGGCTCTCTCTCACGTTCTCTCACTCTCTCTCTCTCTCTCTCTTCTCTCTCTCTTGTTCTTTCTCTCTGTTCTCTCTCTGGCTCTCTCTCACGTTCTCTCACTCTCTCTCTCTCTCTCTCTCTTGTTCTTTCTCTCTGTTCTTTCTCTCTGTTCTCTCTCTCTGGCTCTCTCTCACGTTCTCTCTCTCTCTCTCTCTCTCTCTCTTGTTCTTTCTCTCTGTTCTCTCTCTCTGGCTCTCTCTCACGTTCTCTCACTCTCTCTCTCTCTCTCTCTCTTGTTCTTTCTCTCTGTTCTCTCTCTCTGGCTTTCTCTCACTTCTCTCTCTCTCTCTCTCTCTCTCTCTCTTGTTCTTTCTCTCTGTTCTCTCTCTCTGGCTCTCTCTCTCACGTTCTCTCTCACTCTCTCTCTCTCTCTCTCTCTCTTGTTCTTTCTCTCTGTTCTTTCTCTCTCTGGCTCTCTGGCTCTCTCTCACGTTCTCTCACGTCTCTCTCTCTCTCTCTCTCTCTTGTTCTTTCTCTCTGTTCTCTCTCTCTCTCTCTCTCTCACGTTCTCTCACGTCTCTCTCTCTCTCTCTCTCTCTCTCTCTCTCTCTTGTTCTTTCTCTCTGTTCTTTCTCTCTGGCTCTCTCTCACGTTCTCTCACTTCTCTCTCTCTCTCTCTCTCTCTCTCTCTTGTTCTTTCTCTCTGTTCTCTCTCTCTGGCTCTCTCTCTCTCTGTTCTTTCTCTCTGTTCTCTCTCTCTGGCTCTCTCTCACGTTCTCTCACGTTCTCTCACTCTCTCTCTCTCTCTCTCTCTTGTTCTTTCTCTCTGTTCTCTCTCTCTGGCTCTCTCTCACGTTCTCTCACGTTCTCTCACTCTCTCTCTCTCTCTGTTCTTTCTCTCTGTTCTCTCTCTCTGGCTCTCTCTCACGTTCTCTCACGTTCTCTCACTCTCTCTCTCTCTCTCTCTCTTGTTCTTTCTCTCTCTTTCTCTCTCTCTCTCTCTCTCTCTCTCTCTCTCTCTGGCTCTCTCTCACTCTCTCACGTTCTCTCTCTCTCTCTCTCTCTCTCTCTCTTTCTCTTGTTCTTTCTCTCTGTTTTCTCTCTCTCTGGCTCTCTCCCTCTTCTCTCTCTCTCTTGTTCTTTCTCTCTCTCTCTTCTCTCTCTTCTCTCTCTCTCTCAGTTTTCTTCTCTCAGTCTCTGGCTTTCTCCCATGTTTCCTCACTATTTCTCTCTCTCAATATTTCTTCCCTGCCTTTCTTTACCTCTTTCTTTTCCCCATCTGTCTCTTTCCTTCTCTCGTTCTCCATCCCTGTTACGAGAGAAAGCCCCTCCCCCTCCTTCCCTGGTGTGTGTTTACTGTGAGGGCTGCTAAGTGTCTGTTGTGACAGCTTGGGGTCATGTGAGAGGCAGAGGTGACAGCTTGGGGGTCTGGTGAGAGGCAGACCCCCCCACTCCACCTCTCTCGCCCCCCTCTAACCAGTGTCCGTGTGGCCTGAGGTCTGGCTTGCAGCAGTCCGGGATGCCCAGCCTGTCTGTTCAGTGTGAGGTCTCACTTAGCTCCACATTGACCCCGACACTACACCACGTGGGTGACGTGGGTGACCTGGTAAAGTGGAAAGCTAAGAGCGTTGCTCAGACAAGTTTGTTTCAACCTTCTGAGTCCAGCATTGAATGGCACCCTTGTATTCCTAATTTAAGTTCAGGGAGTAAGGTTAAGGTTTGGGATGGGGTTATAATAATAATAATGGCTATGGCCTAGACCAACAGTACACTACACCCCAACCTAACAGTACACTACACCCTAACCTAACAGTACACTACACCCCCTAACAGTACTACACCCCAACCTAACAGTACACTACACCCCAACCTAACAGTACACTACACCCCCTAACCTAACAACAGTACACTACACCCCAACCTAACAGTACACTACACCCTAACCTAACCTAACAACCTAACAGTACACTACACCCCAACCTAACAGTACACTACACCCCTAACAGTACTAACAACCTAACAGTACACTACACCCCAACCTAACAGTACACTACAACCCCAACCTAACAGTACACTACACCTACACCCTAACCTAACAGTACACTACACCCCAACCTAACAGTACACTACACCCCCTAACAGTACTACACCCCAACCTAACAGTACACCCCCCAACCTAACAGTACACTACACCCCAACCTAACAGTACACTACACCCTAGACCAACCTAACAGTACACTACACCCCAACAGTACTAACCCCAACCTAACAGTACACTACACCCCAACCTAACAGTACACTACACCCCAACCTAACAGTACACTACACCCCAACAGTACACTACACCCCAACCTAACAGTACACTACACCCCTAACAGTACACTAACAGTACACTACACCCCAACCTAACAGTACACTACACCCTAACAACCACTACACCCCAACCTAACAGTACACTACACCCCAACCTAACAGTACACTACACCCCAACCTAACAGTACACTACACCCCAGTACCTAACCTAACAGTACACTACACCCCTAACAGTACACTAACCCCAACCTAACAGTACACTACAACCTAACAGTACACTACCCCCAACAACAGTACACTACACCCCAACCTAACAGTACACTACACCAGTACTACCAGTACCACCCCAACCTAACAGTACACTACACCCCAACCTAACTACTACTACTGCTACTACTACTACTGCTACTACTACTACTACTACTACTGCTATTGCTGCTGCTATGGAGAACATAAATGTTTCGTTAGCTAGTGTTTAATACTCTCCTCCATCTCTATGTTGACTGGTGTTTAATACCCTCCTCCATCTCTATGTTGACTGGTGTTTAATGCCCTCCTCCATCTCTATGTTGACTGGTGTTTAATACCCTCCTCCATCTCTATGTTGACTGGTGTTTAATACCCTCCTCCATCTCCATGTTGACTGGTGTTTAATACTCTCCATCTCTATGTTGACTGGTGTTTAATACTCTCCTCCATCTCTATGTTGACTGGTGTTTAATACCCTCCTCCATCTCTATGTTGACTGGTGTTTAATGCCCTCCTCCATCTCTATGTTGACTGGTGTTTAATACCCTCCTCCATCTCTATGTTGACTGGTGTTTAATACCCTCCTCCATCTCTATGTTGACTGGTGTTTAATACCCTCCTCCATCTCTATGTTGACCATCCAGACTATGAGAGAAAGCATTATGCCATGACGGAGATGGAGAACAGGCTCCATACTAACAGATGCTTAGCAGAGCTGATACCTAAACCAGCTGCCCCCTGTGACCCAACTACACACACACACACACACACACACACACACACACACACACACACACACACACACACACACACACACACACACACACACACACACACACACACACACACACACACACACACACACACACACAGTCTCATAGGGGACAGTTCAATCAGTCAATCATAGTTATTTATAAAGCCCCTTTTACCACAGCAGTTGTCACAAAGTGTTCACACAGAAACCCCCTAGAAAGGCTGGAACCTGGGAAGAAACCTAGAGAGGAGCCAGTCCTCTTCTGGCTGTGCCGGGTGGAGATTATAAGAGTACGTGGCCATTAAGGCCAGATCGTTCTTCAATATGTTCAAACATTCATAGATGAC
>NW_025745742.1:153580-171080 GCF_021184085.1 Oncorhynchus gorbuscha | reverse complement strand
CCCTTCTTCTCTCTTCAGTATGGCCTCCCCCTTCTTCTCTCCTCCTCAGTATGGCCTCCCCTTCTTCTCTCTTCAGTATGGTCTCCACCCCTTCTTCTTTCCTCCTCAGCATGGCCTCCCCCTTCTTCTCTCCTCCTCAATACGGCCTCCCCCTTCTTCTCTCCTCCCCAGTATGGCCTCCCCCTTCTCTCCTCCTCAATACGGCCTCCCCCTTCTTCTCTCCTCCTCAGTATGGTCTCCTCCCCCTTCTCTCCTCCTCAGTATGGCCTCCCCCTTCTTCTCTCCTCCTCAGTATGGCCTCCCCCTTCTCCTCCTCAATACGGCCTCCCCTTTCTTCTCTCCTCCCCAGTATGGCCTCCCCTTCTTCTCTCTTCAGTATGGCCTCCCCCTTCTTCTCTCCTCCTCAGTATGGCCTCCCCCTTCTTCTCTCTTCAGTATGGCCTCCCCCTTCTTCTCTCCTCCTCAGTATGGCCTTCCTCTTCTTCTCTCTTCAGTATGGCCTCCCCCCTTCTTCTCTCCTCCTCAGTATGGCCTCCCCTTCTTCTCTCTTCAGTATGGCCTCCCCTTCTTCTCTCCTCCTCAGTATGGCCTCCCCCTTCTTCTCTCCTCCTCAGTATGGCCTCCCCTTCTTCTCTCTTCAGTATGGCCTCCCCCTTCTTCTCTCCTCCTCAGTATGGCCTCCCCCTTCTTCTCTCCTCCTCAGTATGGCCTCCCCTTCCTCTGTCCTCCTCAGTATGGCCTCCCCTTCTTCTCTCCTTTTCAGTATGGCCTCCCCTTCTCTCTTCAGTATGGCCTCCCCTTCTTCTCTCCTCCTCAGTATGGCCTCCCCCTTCTTCTCTCTTCAGTATGGCCTCCCCCTTCTTCTCTCCTCCTCAGTATGGCCTCCCACTTCTTCTCTCTTCAGTATGGCCTCCCCTTCTTCTCTCCTCCTCAGTATGGCCTCCCCTTCTTCTCTCCTCCTCAGTATGGCCTCCCCTTCTTCTCTCCTTTTCAGTATGGCCTCCCCTTCTCTCTTCAGTATGGCCTCCCCCTTCTTCTCTCTTCAGTATGGCCTCCCCCTTCTTCTCTCTTCAGTATGGCCTCCCCCTTCTTCTCTCTTCAGTATGGCCTCCCTTCTTCTCTCCTTTTCAGTATGGCCTCCCTGCTCTCTTCAGTATGGCCTCCCCTTCTTCTCTCTTCAGTATGGTCTCCACCCCTTCTTCTCCACCTCTTCAGTATGGCCTCCCCTCTTCTTCTCTCCTCTTCAGTTGGCTCCCCCTTCTTCTCTCTTCAGTATGGCCTCCCCCTTCTTCTCTCTTCAGTATGGCCTCCCCTTCTTCTCTCCTTTTCAGTATGGCCTCCCCTGCTCTCTTCAGTATGGCCTCCCCCTTCTTCTCTCTTCAGTATGGTCTCCACCCCTTCTTCTCTCCTCTTCAGTATGGCCTCCCCCTTCTTCTCTCTTCAGTATGGTCTCCACCCCTTCTTCTCTCCTCCTCAGTATGGCCTCCCCTTCTTCTCTCTTCAGTATGGCCTCCCCCTTCTTCTCTCCTCCTCAGTATGGCCTCCCTTCTTCTCTCTTCAGTATGGTCTCCACCCTTCTTCTTTCCTCCTCAGCATGGCCTCCCCCTTCTTCTCTCCTCCTCAATACGGCCTCCCCCTTCTTCTCTCCTCCCCAGTATGGCCTCCCCCTTCTCTCCTCCTCAATACGGCCTCCCCCTTCTTCTCTCCTCCTCAGTATGGTCTCTTCCCCTTCTCTCCTCCTCAGTATGGCCTCCCCTTCTTCTCTCCTCCTCAGTATGGCCTCCCCTTCTCCTCCTCAATACGGCCTCCCCCTTCTTCTCTCCTCCCCAGTATGGCCTCCCCCTTCTTCCCTCCTCCTCAGTATGGCCTCCCCCTCTCTCTTCAGTATGGCCTCCCCCTTCTTCTCTCTTCAGTATGGCCTCCCCTTCTTCTTCTCTCCTCCTCAGTATGGCCTCCCCTTCTTCTCTCTTCAGTATGGCCTCCCCTTCTTCTCTCCTCCTCAGTATGGCCTCCCCTTCTTCTCTCTTCAGTATGGCCTCCCCCTTCTTCTCTCCTCCTCAGTATGGCCTCCCCCTTCATCTCTCCTCCTCAGTATGGCCTCCCCTTCTTCTCTCCTTTTCAGTATGGCCTCCCCTTCTCTCTTCAGTATGGCCTCCCTTCTTCTCTTCAGTATGGCCTCCCCCTTCTTCTCTCTTCAGCATGGCCTCCCCCTTCTTCTCTCTTCAGTATGGCCTCCCCTTCTTCTCTCCTTTTCAGTATGGCCTCCCCTTCTCTCTTTCAGTATGGCCTCCCCCTTCTTCTCTCTTCAGTATGGTCTCCACCCCTTCTTCTCTCCTCCTCAGTATGGCCTCCCTTCTTCTCTTTTCAGTATGGCCTCCCCTTCTTCTCTCTTCAGTATGGCCTCCCCCTTCTTCTCTCCTCCTCAGTATGGCCTCCCCTTCTTCTCTCTTCAGTATGGTCTCCACCCCTTCTTCTTTCCTCCTCAGCATGGCCTCCCCTTCTTCTCTCCTCCTCAATACGGCCTCCCCCTTCTTCTCTCCTCCTCAGTATGGTCTCCTCCCCCTTCTCTCCTATTCAGTATGGCCTCCCCCTTCTTCTCTCCTCCTCAGTATGGCCTCCCCCTTCTCCTCCTCAATACGGCCTCCCCCTTCTTCTCTCCTCCCCAGTATGGCCTCCCCCTTCTTCTCTCCTCCTCAGTATGGCCTCCCCCTTCTTCTCTCTTCAGTATGGCCTCCCCTTCTTCTCTCCTCCTCAGTATGGCCTCCCCCTTCTTCTCTCTTCAGTATGGCCTCCCCCTTCTTCTCTCCTCCTCAGTATGGCCTTCCTCTTCTTCTCTCTTCAGTATGGCCTCCCCCTTCTTCTCTCCTCCTCAGTATGGCCTCCCCTTCTTCTCTCCTCCTCAGTATGGCCTCCCCCTTCTTCTCTCCTCCTCAGTATGGCCTCCCCTTCATCTCTCTTCAGTATGGCCTCCCCCTTCTTCTCTCCTCCTCAGTATGGCCTCCCCTTCTTCTCTCTTCAGTATGGCCTCCCCCTTCTTCTCTCCTCCCCAGTATGGCCTCCCCCTTCTTCTCTCCTCCTCAGTATGGCCTCCCCCTTCTTCTCTCTTCAGTATGGCCTCCCCCTTCTTCTCTCCTCCTCAGTATGGCCTCCCCTTCTTCTCTCTTCAGTATGGCCTCCCCCTTCTTCTTCTCCTCCTCAGTATGGCCTCCCCCTTCTTCTCTCTTCAGTATGGCCTCCCCTTCTTCTCTCCTCCTCAGTATGGCCTCCCCCTTCTTCTCTCCTCCTCAGTATGGCCTCCCCTTCTTCTCTCCTTTTCAGTATGGCCTCCCCTTCTCTCTTCAGTATGGCCTCCCCCTTCTTCTCTCTTCAGTATGGCCTCCCCCTTCTTCTCTCTTCAGTATGGCCTCCCCCTTCTTCTCTCTTCAGTATGGCCTCCTTCTTCTCTCCTTTTCAGTATGGCCTCCCCTGCTCTCTTCAGTATGGCCTCCCCCTTCTTCTCTCTTCAGTATGGTCTCCACCCCTTCTTCTCTCCTCTTCAGTATGGCCTCCCCTTCTTCTCTCTTCAGTATGGTCTCCACCCCTTCTTCTCTCCTCCTCAGTATGGCCTCCCCTTCTTCTCTTTTCAGTATGGCCTCCCCTTCTTCTCTCTTCAGTATGGCCTCCCCCTTCTTCTCTCCTCCTCAGTATGGCCTCCCCCTTCTTCTCTCTTCAGTATGGCCTCCCCCTTCTTCTCTCCTCCTCAGTATGGCCTCCCCCTTCTTCTCTCCTCCTCAGTATGGCCTCCCCCTTCTTCTCTCTTCAGTATGGCCTCCCCCTTCTTCTCTCCTCCTCAGTATGGCCTCCCCCTTCTTCTCTCTTCAGTATGGCCTCCCCCTTCTTCTCTCCTCCTCAGTATGGCCTCCCCATTCCTCTCTCCTCCTCAGTATGGCCTCCCCTTCTTCTCTCCTTTTCAGTATGGCCTCCCCTTCTCTCTTCAGTATGGCCTCCCCCTTCTTCTCTCTTCAGTATGGCCTCCCCTTCTTCTCTCTTCAGCATGGCCTCCCCTTCTTCTCTCTTCAGTATGGCCTCCCCTTCTTCTCTCCTTTTCAGTATGGCCTCCCCTTCTCTCTTCAGTATGGCCTCCCCCTTCTTCTCTCTTCAGTATGGTCTCCACCCCTTCTTCTCTCCTCCTCAGTATGGCCTCCTTCTTCTCTTTTCAGTATGGCCTCCCCTTCTTCTCTCTTCAGTATGGCCTCCCCTTCTTCTCTCCTCCTCAGTATGGCCTCCCCTTCTTCTCTCTTCAGTATGGTCTCACCCCTTCTTCTTTCCTCCTCAGCATGGCCTCCCCTTCTTCTCTCCTCCTCAATACGGCCTCCCCTTCTTCTCTCCTCCCCAGTATGGCCTCCCCTTCTCTCCTCCTCAATATGGCCTCCCCCTTCTTCTCTCCTCCTCAGTATGGTCTCCTCCCCCTTCTCTCCTCCTCAGTATGGCCTCCCCCTTCTTCTCTCCTCCTCAGTATGGCCTCCCCCTTCTCCTCCTCAATACGGCCTCCCCCTTCTTCTCTCCTCCCCAGTATGGCCTCCCCCTTCTTCTCTCCTCCTCAGTATGGCCTCCCCCTTCTTCTCTCTTCAGTATGGCCTCCCCCTTCTTCTCTCCTCCTCAGTATGGCCTCCCCTTCTTCTCTCTTCAGTATGGCCTCCCCCTTCTTCTCTCCTCCTCAGTATGGCCTCCCCTTCTTCTCTCTTCAGTATGGCCTCCCCCTTCTTCTCTCCTCCTCAGTATGGCCTCCCCCTTCTTCTCTCCTCCTCAGTATGGCCTCCCCTTCTTCTCTCCTTTTCAGTATGGCCTCCCCTTCTCTCTTCAGTATGGCCTCCCCCTTCTTCTCTCTTCAGTATGGCCTCCCCCTTCTTCTCTCTTCAGTATGGCCTCCCCTTCTTCTCTCCTTTTCAGTATGGCCTCCCCTACTCTCTTCAGTATGGCCTCCCCCTTCTTCTCTCTTCAGTATGGTCTCCACCCCTTCTTCTCTCCTCCTCAGTATGGCCTCCCCTTCTTCTCTTTTCAGTATGGCCTCCCTTCTTCTCTCTTCAGTATGGCCTCCCCCTTCTTCTCTCCTCCTCAGTATGGCCTCCCCTTCTTCTCTCTTCAGTATGGTCTCCACCCTTCTTCTTTCCTCCTCAGCATGGCCTCCCCTTCTTCTCTCCTCCTCAATACGGCCTCCCCCTTCTTCTCTCCTCCCCAGTATGCCCCCCTTCTCTCCTCCTCAATACGGCCTCCCCCTTCTTCTCTCCTCCTCAGTATGGTCTCCTCCCCCTTCTCTCCTCCTCAGTATGGCCTCCCCCTTCTTCTCTCCTCCTCAGTATGGCCTCCCCTTCTCCTCCTCAATACGGCCTCCCCTTCTTCTCTCCTCCCCAGTATGGCCTCCCCTTCTCTCCTCCTCAGTATGGCCTCCCCCTTCTTCTCTCTTCAGTATGGCCTCCCCCTTCTTCTCTCTTCAGTATGGCCTCCCCCTTCTTCTCTCCTCCTCAGTATGGCCTCCCCCTTCTTCTCTCTTCAGTATGGCCTCCCCTTCTTCTCTCCTCCTCAGTATGGCCTCCCCATTCCTCTCTCCTCCTCAGTATGGCCTCCCCTTCTTCTCTCCTTTTCAGTATGGCCTCCCCTTCTCTCTTCAGTATGGCCTCCCCCTTCTTCTCTCTTCAGTATGGCCTCCCCTTCTTCTCTCTTCAGCATGGCCTCCCCCTTCTTCTCTCTTCAGTATGGCCTCCCCTTCTTCTCTCCTTTTCAGTATGGCCTCCCCTTCTCTCTTCAGTATGGCCTCCCCCTTCTTCTCTCTTCAGTATGGTCTCCACCCCTTCTTCTCTCCTCCTCAGTATGGCCTCCCCTTCTTCTCTTTTCAGTATGGCCTCCCCTTCTTCTCTCTTCAGTATGGCCTCCCCCTTCTTCTCTCCTCCTCAGTATGGCCTCCCCTTCTTCTCTCTTCAGTATGGTCTCCACCCCTTCTTCTTTCCTCCTCAGCATGGCCTCCCCTTCTTCTCTCCTCCTCAATACGGCCTCCCCCTTCTTCTCTCCTCCCCAGTATGGCCTCCCCCTTCTCTCCTCCTCAATATGGCCTCCCCTTCTTCTCTCCTCCTCAGTATGGTCTCCTCCCCTTCTCTCCTCCTCAGTATGGCCTCCCCCTTCTTCTCTCCTCCTCAGTATGGCCTCCCCCTTCTCCTCCTCAATACGGCCTCCCCTTCTTCTCTCCTCCCCAGTATGGCCTCCCCTTCTTCTCTCCTCCTCAGTATGGCCTCCCCCTTCTTCTCTCTTCAGTATGGCCTCCCCCTTCTTCTCTCCTCCTCAGTATGGCCTCCCCCTTCTTCTCTCTTCAGTATGGCCTCCCCTTCTTCTCTCCTCCTCAGTATGGCCTCCCCCTTCTTCTCTCTTCAGTATGGCCTCCCCCTTCTTCTCTCCTCCTCAGTATGGCCTCCCCCTTCTTCTCTCCTCCTCAGTATGGCCTCCCCTTCTTCTCTCCTTTTCAGTATGGCCTCCCCTTCTCTCTTCAGTATGGCCTCCCCCTTCTTCTCTCTTCAGTATGGCCTCCCCTTCTTCTCTCTTCAGTATGGCCTCCCTTCTCTCCTTTTCAGTATGGCCTCCCCTACTCTCTTCAGTATGGCCTCCCCCTTCTTCTCTCTTCAGTATGGTCTCCACCCCTTCTTCTCTCCTCCTCAGTATGGCCTCCCCTTCTTCTCTTTTCAGTATGGCCTCCCCTTCTTCTCTCTTCAGTATGGCCTCCCCCTTCTTCTCTCCTCCTCAGTATGGCCTCCCCTTCTTCTCTCTTCAGTATGGTCTCCACCCCTTCTTCTTTCCTCCTCAGCATGGCCTCCCCCTTCTTCTCTCCTCCTCAATACGGCCTCCCCCTTCTTCTCTCCTCCCCAGTATGCCCCCCTTCTCTCCTCCTCAATACGGCCTCCCCTTCTTCTCTCCTCCTCAGTATGGTCTCCTCCCCCTTCTCTCCTCCTCAGTATGGCCTCCCCCTTCTTCTCTCCTCCTCAGTATGGCCTCCCCCTTCTCCTCCTCATCGGCCTCCCCCTTCTTCTCTCCTCTCCCCAGTATGGCCTCCCCCTTCTCTCCTCCTCAGTATGGCCTCCCCCTTCTTCTCTCTTCAGTATGGCCTCCCCCTTCTTCTCTCTTCAGTATGGCCTCCCCCTTCTTCTCTCCTCCTCAGTATGGCCTCCCCCTTCTTCTCTCTTCAGTATGGCCTCCCCCTTCTTCTCTCCTCCTCAGTATGGCCTCCCCCTTCTTCTCTCCTCCTCAGTATGGCCTCCCCTTCTTCTCTCCTTTTCAGTATGGCCTCCCCTTCTCTCTTCAGTATGGCCTCCCCCTTCTTCTCTCTTCAGTATGGCCTCCCCCTTCTTCTCTCTTCAGTATGGCCTCCCCCTTCTTCTCTCTTCAGTATGGCCTCCCCTTCTTCTCTCCTTTTCAGTATGGCCTCCCCTTCCCTCTTCAGTATGGCCTCCCCCTTCTTCTCTCTTCAGTATGGTCTCCACCCCTTCTTCTCTCCTCTTCAGTATGGCCTCCCCCTTCTTCTCTCTTCAGTATGGTCTCCACCCCTTCTTCTCTCCTCCTCAGTATGGCCTCCCCTTCTTCTCTTTTCAGTATGGCCTCCCCTTCTTCTCTCTTCAGTATGGCCTCCCCCTTCTTCTCTCCTCCTCAGTATGGCCTCCCCTTCTTCTCTCTTCAGTATGGCCTCCCCCTTCTTCTCTCTTCAGTATGGCCTCCCCTTCTTCTCTCCTCCTCAGTATGGCCTCCCCCTTCTTCTCTCTTCAGTATGGCCTCCCCCTTCTTCTCTCCTCCTCAGTATGGCCTCCCCATTCTTCTCTCTTCAGTATGGCCTCCCCCTTCTTCTCTCCTCCTCAGTATGGCCTCCCCTTCTTCTCTCCTCCTCAGTATGGCCTCCCCTTCTTCTCTCCTTTTCAGTATGGCCTCCCCTTCTCTCTTCCCAGTATGGCCTCCCCCTTCTTCTCTCTTCAGTATGGCCTCCCCCTTCTTCTCTCTTCAGTATGGCCTCCCCCTTCTTCTCTCTTCAGTATGGCCTCCCCTTCTTCTCTCCTTTTCAGTATGGCCTCCCCTTCTCTCTTCAGTATGGCCTCCCCCTTCTTCTCTCTTCAGTATGGTCTCCACCCCTTCTTCTCTCCTCTTCAGTATGGCCTCCCCCTTCTTCTCTCTTCAGTATGGTCTCCACCCCTTCTTCTCTCCTCCTCAGTATGGCCTCCCCTTCTTCTCTTTTCAGTATGGCCTCCCCTTCTTCTCTCTTCAGTATGGCCTCCCCCTTCTTCTCTCCTCCTCAGTATGGCCTCCCCTTCTTCTCTCTTCAGTATGGCCTCCCCCTTCTTCTCTCCTCCTCAGTATGGCCTCCCCCTTCTACTCTCCTCCTCAGTATGGTCTCCCCCTTCTTCTCTCCTCAGTATGGCCTCCCCCTTCTTCTCTCTTCAGTATGGCCTCCCCCTTCTTCTCTCCTCCTCAGTATGGCCTCCCCCTTCTTCTCTCCTCCTCAGTATGGCCTCCCCCTTCTCTCCTCCTCAGTATGGCCTCCTTCTCTCCTCCTCAGCATGGCCTCCCCTTCTTCTCTCTTCCTCAGTATGGTCTCCCCTTCTTCTCTCCTCCTCATTATGGCCTCCCCTTCTTCTCTCCTACCCAGTATGGCCTCCTTCTTCTCTCCTCCTCAGTATGGCCTCCCCCTTCTCTCCTCCTCAGTATGGCCTCCCCCTTCTCTCCTCAGTATGGCCTCCCCCTTCTCTCCTCCTCAGTATGGCCTCCTTCTTCTCTCCACCTCAGTATGGCCTCCCCCTTCTCTCCTCCTCAGTATGGCCTCCCCCTTCTCTCCTCCTCAGTATGGCCTCCTTCTTCTCTCCTCCTCAGTATGGCCTCCCCCTTCTTCTTCCCTCCTCAGTATGGCCTCCCCCTTCTTCTGTCCTCCCCTGTATGCCCTCCCCTTCTTCTCTCCTCCTCAGCATGGCCTCCCCTTCTTCTCTCCTCCACAGTATGGCCTCCCCCTTCTCTCCTCCTCAGTATGGCCTCCCCCTTCTCTCCTCCTCAGTATGGCCCCCCTTCTCTCCTCCTCAGTATGACCTCCCCCTTCTTCTCTCCTCCTCAGTATGACCTCCCCCTTCTTCTCTCCTCCCCAGTATGGCCTCCCCCTTCTCTCCTCTTCAGTATGGCCTCCCCCTTCTCTCCTCCTCAGTATGGCCTCCCCCTTCTCTCCTCCTCAGTATGGCCCCCCCTTCTCTCCTCCTCAGTATGACCTCCCCCTTCTTCTCTCCTCCTCAGTATGACCTCCCCCTTCTTCTCTCCTCCCCAGTGTGGCCTCCCCCTTCTTCTCCCCTTCTCAGTATGGCCTCTTTCTTCTCTCCTCCCCAGTGTGGCCTCCCCCTTCTTCTCTCCTCCCCAGTGTGGCCTCCTCCTTCTCTCCTCCCCAGTGTGGCCTCCCCCTTCTCTCCTCCCCAGTGTGGCCTGCCCCTTCTTCTCTCCTCCCCAGTGTGGCCTCCTCCTTCTCTCCTCCCCAGTGTGGTCTCCCCCTTCTCTCCTCCCCAGTGTGGCCTCCCCCTTCTTCTCTCCTCCCCCAGTGTGGCCTCCTCCTTCTCTCCTCCCCAGTGTGGCCTCCCCTTCTCTCCTCCCCCAGTGTGGCCTCCCCTTCTTCTCTCCTCCCCAGTGTGGCCTCCTCCTTCTCTCCTCCCCAGTGTGGCCTCCTCCTTCTCTCCTCCCCAGTGTGGCCTCCTCCTTCTCTCCTCCCCAGTGTGGCCTCCCCCTTCTTCTCTCCTCCCCAGTGTGGCCTCCTCCTTCTCTCCTCCCCAGTGTGGCCTCCCCCTTCTTCTCTCCTCCCCAGTGTGGCCTCCTCCTTCTCTCCTCCCCAGTGTGGCCTCCCCCTTCTCTCCTCCCCAGTGTGGCCTCCTCCTTCTCTCCTCCCCAGTGTGGCCTCCTCCTTCTCTCCTCCCCAGTGTGGCCTCCTCCTTCTCTCCTCCCCAGTGTGGCCTCACCCTTCTTCTCTCCTCCCCAGTGTGGCCTCACCCTTCTTCTCTCCTCCCCAGTGTGGCCTCCTCCTTCTCTCCTCCCCAGTGTGGCCTCCTCCTTCTCTCCTCCCCAGTGTGGCCTCCTCCTTCTCTCCTTCAGTGTTCTCAACTGTTTGGCTGTACAGTTCCTGTTAAACTTTGGTTAATGGTTATGTATTTTAAGAGTGGTAATCAAGGCTTTTCTGTATCTTCCGTTGCTGTTGTGTTTAAGTTAGTCTACTCACTGGCTGTTAAATACCACAGTCACAGAGCAGCACTCAGTGTCCTACCGTAGGGAAACCTGCTATCTTCTGTTGTTGTTGTCCTGAGAGTTAGTCAACACCCTGGCTGTTAAATACCGCAGTCACAGAGCAGCACTCAGTGTCCTACCGTAGGGAAACCTGCTATCTTCTGTTGTTGTTGTCCTGAGAGTTAGTCAACACCCTGGCTGTTAAATACCGCAGTCACAGAGCAGCACTCAGTGTCCTACCGTAGGGAAACCTGCTATCTTCTGTTGTTGTTGTCCTGAGAGTTAGTCAACACCCTGGCTGTTAAATACCGCAGTCACAGAGCAGCACTCAGTGTCCTACCGTAGGGAAACCTGCTATCTTCTGTTGTTGTTGTCCTGAGAGTTAGTCAACACCCTGGCTGTTAAATACCGCAGTCACAGAGCAGCACTCAGTGTCCTACCGTAGGGAAACCTGCTATCTTCTGTTGTTGTTGTCCTGAGAGTTAGTCAACACCCTGGCTGTTAAATACCGCAGTCACAGAGCAGCACTCAGTGTCCTACCGTAGGGAAACCTGCTATCTTCTGTTGTTGTTGTCCTGAGAGTTAGTCAACACCCTGGCTGTTAAATACCACAGTCACAGAGCAGCACTCAGTGTCCTACCGTAGGGAAACCTGCTATCTTCTGTTGTTGTTGTCCTGAGAGTTAGTCAACACCCTGGCTGTTAAATACCCCAGTCACAGAGCAGCACTCAGTGTCCTACCGTAGGAAACCTGCTATCTTCTGTTGTTGTTGTCCTGAGAGTTAGTCAACACCCTGGCTGTTAAATACCGCAGTCACAGAGCAGCACTCAGTGTCCTACCGTAGGGAAACCTGCTATCTTCTGTTGTTGTTGTGTTTGAGTTAGTCAACACCCTGGCTGTTAAATACCACAGTCACAGAGCAGCACTCAGTGTCCTACCGTAGGGAAACCTGCTATCTTCTGTTGTTGTTGTCCTGAGAGTTAGTCAACACCCTGGCTGTTAAATACCGCAGTCACAGAGCAGCACTCAGTGTCCTACCGTAGGGAAACCTGCTATCTTCTGTTGTTGTTGTGTTTGAGTTAGTCAACACCCTGGCTGTTAAATACCACAGTCACAGAGCAGCACTCAGTGTCCTACCGTAGGGAAACCTGCTATCTTCTGTTGTTGTTGTCCTGAGAGTTAGTCAACACCCTGGCTGTTAAATACCGCAGTCACAGAGCAGCACTCAGTGTCCTACCGTAGGGAAACCTGCAAATGACAAAATCTGCATTTGAGACCTGCATTTAGTCCTTTATTAATTTTCCTATGGAAAGGTCAGAGCCTCCACCCGCCTGTGAGTGAGTGCTCCTGTGTGTGTGTGTGTGTGTGTGTGTGTGTGTGTGTGTGTGTGTGTGTGTGTGTGTGTGTGTGTGTGTGTGTGTGTGTGTGTGTGTGTGTGTGTGTGTGTGTGTGTGTGTGTGTGTGTGTGTGTGCGTGCGTGCGTGTGTGCGTGTGTTTGTGTGTGTGCTCGTGCGTGTGTTTGTGTGTGTGTGTTTGTGCCTGTGAGTGAGTGAGTGTGTGTGTATGTGCCTCTGAGTGAGTGTGAGTGAGTGAGTGGTGAGTGAGTGAGTGGTGAGTGAGTGAGTGAGTGAGTGAGTGAGTGGGTGGGTGGGTGGGTGGGTGGGTGGGTGGGTGGGTGGGTGGGTGGGTGGGTGGGTGGGTGTGAGTGTTTGTGTACGCTTTCGCTGCAATGCATTTACGAACCTCTGTGTCTCTGCCTTCTTTTTTATACAATATAATACAATAATATGAAGCAGTTGTAGATAGATGATAGATATGGGGGTATGAAGGGTTCATTGAAGATAGGTGATAGATATGGGGGTATGAAGGGTTCATTGTAGATAGATGATAGATATGGGGGTATGAAGGGTTCATTGTAGATAGATGATAGATATGGGGGTATGAAGGGTTAGTTGTAGATAGGTGATAGATATGGGGGTATGAAGGGTTCATTGTAGATAGATGATAGATATGGGGGTATGAAGGGTTCATTATAGATAGGTGATAGATATGGGGGTATGAAGGGTTAGTTGTAGATAGGTGATAGATATGGGGGTATGAAGGGTTAGTTGTAGATAGGTGATAGATATGGGGGTATGAAGGGTTCATTGTGTTTAATTTCAGAGAACAAGAGTTAGTTTTCTCGCGCCCCCTCTCTACCTCAACGTTCCCAGTAGCATTCCCAACTCGCCTCTCCCTCTCTCTCTGTCAGGAAGTGGCCATTTGTTGAGGAACATCCTGGTCCTGCAGACCTGATTACACACACACACACACACACACACACACACACACACACACACACACACACACACACACACACACACACACACACACACACAC
The DNA here is from genome assembly GCF_021184085.1 of Oncorhynchus gorbuscha. NCBI lineage: Eukaryota > Metazoa > Chordata > Actinopteri > Salmoniformes > Salmonidae > Oncorhynchus > Oncorhynchus gorbuscha. Next base: position 158,450 of record NW_025745742.1, on the reverse strand, counting down.
ACACACACACACACACACACACACACACACACACACAGAGAAGTCTCAAAGTACTCACACACACATTTTCAGGCCTAACCTCTCCAGTCCCACTGTGGAGTCCTCATGTCTGCTCCTTCTCATTCAGCATGGTTGGTTGGAAATAGCAGGATCAAGGGGGTGTGGGGGTCGGGCCTATGGAGGTATGTTGTATTGGTTAAGGGCTCAGTGCCAGGTTGGGTCTATGGAGGTATGTTGTATTGGTTAAGGGCTCAGTGCCAGGTTGGGTTTATGGAGGTATGTTGTATTAGTTAAGGACTCAGTGCCAGGTTGGGTCTATGGAGGTATGTTGTATTGGTTAAGGGCTCTGTGCCAGGTTTTTTGGTGTTGATGGTGGGCGTAATATAGTGGTTCTACTATGTTAGGAGATGAACACTGGCTTGGGTTTTGGGGTAGAGGGTACGGGGTAGGCTATGTTCTAGACAGCTCTGGTTTTTCTCAGACCTCCTCTAATTTCCCCAAGGCCAGTCTGACATGACTAGATGGTCATCATAATATGATCTTTCCTCCAGGTTTACATGGGGTTAGACGCTGACAGGCAAGGCCTCAGGTCACCCTGACAAACTGTAGCTGCACCATAGCTAACATGGCTGTCTGTAGGTCGACACCAGCATATCAAATCACCAATCTCCTTTGAGTGGTGAGCTGTTAAATTATTTTCTATTCAAACCTTATTTTATCAGGTATGTTGGCTGAGGACATTCTCTTTTTTTACAGCAATGTCCTAGGAATGAATTGCTGTGGCGAGATGGCTCAATGTTCTGGGAATGAATTGCTGTGGCGAGATGGCTCAATGTTCTGGGAATGAATTGCTGTGGCGAGATGGCTCAATGTCCTGGGAATGAATTGCTGTGGCGAGATGGCTCAATGTCCTGGGAATGAATTGCTGTGGCGAGATGGCTCAATGTCCTGGGAATGAATTGCTGTGGCGAGATGGCTCAATGTCCTGGGAATGAATTGCTGTGGCGAGATGGCTCAATGTTCTGGGAATGAATTGCTGTGGCGAGATGGCTCAATGTTATAGAGTGCATGTATGACTGATAGTGCATCTGTTTGATGGGGGATAGTTTCTGCATTGGTTCTTCTTTAGTAAGAACCTTCTGGATTGTTCATGCCATTGAGGCCCTGCGTGTGTCCGGGTTGGTTAAATAACCCCCAAGTCACCTCTTCCAGGCACCAGCCTCTTGGAGTTTGTCTTGGCTCCCTGCCCTGAACACACACACATGCACTCCACCTCTCTCTTTTCCTTTCCTAAACTATGAACACATGCAGACGTCCCTCCCCAGCAGTATGATGGACAATTTGCGTGAACCTAGTCACATTACAAATAACCATCACTAAAAATGCCATAGAGGTTAAGTCAGTCTCTCTCTCTCTCTCTCTCTCTCTCTCTCTCTCTCTCTCTCTCTCTCTCTCTCTCTCTCTCTCTCTCTCTCTCTCTCTCTCTCTCTCTCTCTCTCTCTCTCTCTCTCTCTCTCTCTCTCTCTCTCTCTCTCTCTCTCTGTGTGTGTGCTGGGCAGTAGTCAGGTTACTGATACAGGGGGATTTAGCCTGCCGCACAGCACACAGACTGGATGGAGCCTGGAGAGGGGAGAGGGGAAGGGGAGGGTAGTCCAGGGGGGTAGAGAGGGGGTCGGAGGGGTATAAGTGGCTGGGCCATGTGGAATGGGTTTCCCAGACTGTGTCAGTTGAGTGAATGAGGGGGTTAAGTGATGGATTTGTCATCGCGCTCTCACTCTCTGCAGTGTGACGCTTCACAGCGCTCAGCAGCGCTAAACGACCCCCACCTCCCCAATAAACACACACACACATATATAGTACAAACTCAAAGGCAAAACTAGTACACACACAAAAAATATCATACACACATCAGAAACCTTCTCTCTGTCTCTCTCACACACACTCTCACTCAGACACACCCACATAAACTCTCCCCTCCTTCCCAAAGCTCTAGACCTGCTCGCCTCCCCCTTCCCCATCTCCTCTCTCCAGGGTCTGCCCCAATCCGTCAGAAGAAGAGTGATGTGCGCTAGCTAGCGTTGAATAAACTCCCCTTCTGTGGACGCCTGTACATCACTCACAGTCACACACACACACACACAGGTCTGGCAGAAAACACACTCAACAACTCCATCAAATACAGTCATGGAAAATGGCTGACTCTTCCAAAGTCCTGTTTCTCATCATGCCAGTCAGCTCCAGTGTGGATGTTGTCTTGGTGATCTTTTTTAACAGTGACTTCAGGCAGGGAATTGGAATTCATCTGAGTGTGATTCTGCTTTTTGGAACTGCCAATATTGTCACTTGGTTGACACTTTTTTACTGTTTGGGCTGGAGACGTTCCGTGATGAGATAGTTGAGAGGATCCCTGTGGTCAGGTAATAACCTGCTTACAGTCCATCCGCACATTGCCACCACTAAGGATAATCAGAGCAATTATATCTGTCTGAGGTCGATGGGAATGTTTTAGAGCTCTTCTCTCACTGTAATCTGACTCTGAGTTCGATGGGAATGTTTTAGAGCTCTTCTCTCACTGTAATCTGACTCTGAGTTCGATGGGAATGTTTTAGAGCTCTTCTCTCACTGTAATCTGACTCTGTTTGAGGTCGATGGGAATGTTTTAGAGCTCTTCTCTCACTGTATTCTGACTCTGTTTGAGGTCAATGGGAATGTTTTAGAGCTCTTCTCTCACTGTATTCTGACTCTGTTTGAGGTCAATGGGAATCTTTTAGAGCTCTTCTCTCACTGTATTCTGACTCTGTTTGAGGCCAATGGGAATGTTTTAGAGCTCTTCTCTCACTGTATTCTGACTCTGTTTGAGGTCGATGGGAATGTTTTAGAGCTCTTCTCTCACTGTAATCTGACTCTGTTTGAGGTCGATGGGAATGTTTTAGAGCTCTTTTTCTCACTGTAATCTGACTCCTCTGAGTTCGATGGGAATGTTTTAGAGCTCTTTTTCTCACTGTAATCTGACTCTGTTTGAGGTCGATGGGAATGTTTTATAGCTCTTTTTCTCACTGTAATCTGACTCTGTTTGAGGTCGATGGGAATGTTTTATAGCTCTTTTTCTCACTGTAATCTGACTCTGTTTGAGGTCGATGGGAATGTTTTAGAGCTCTTTTTCTCACTGTAATCTGACTCTGTTTGAGGTCGATGGGAATGTTTTAGAGCTCTTTTTCTCACTGTAATCTGACTCTGTTTGAGGTCGATGGGAATGTTTTAGAGCTCTTTTTCTCACTGTAATCTGACTCTGTTTGAGGTCGATGGGAATGTCTAGAGCTCTTCTCTCACTGTAATCTGACTCTGTTTGAGGTCGATGGGAATGTTTTAGAGCTCTTTTTCTCACTGTAATCTGACTCTGTTTGAGGTCGATGGGAATGTTTTAGAGCTCTTTTTCTCACTGTAATCTGACTCTGTTTGAGGTCGATGGGAATGTTTTAGAGCTCTTCTCTCACTGTAATCTGACTCTGTTTGAGGTCGATGGGAATGTTTTAGAGCTCTTTTTCTCACTGTAATCTGACTCTGTTTGAGGTCGATGGGAATGTTTTAGAGCTCTTTTTCTCACTGTAATCTGACTCTGTTTGAGGTCGATGGGAATGTTTTAGAGCTCTTTTTCTCACTGTAATCTGACTCTGTTTGAGGTCGATGGGAATGTTTTAGAGCTCTTTTTCTCACTGTAATCTGACTCTGTTTGAGGTCGATGGGAATGTTTTAGAGCTCTTTTTCTCACTGTAATCTGACTCTGTTTGAGGTCGATGGGAATGTTTTAGAGCTCTTTTTCTCACTGTAATCTGACTCTGTTTGAGGTTGGCATTAGCTTTTGTTTTAGATACCTGCAGTACATACATCCAGGTGGTGTCAATAGTAACACTCCACCAAGTTAACATAGACAGTGTCAGGAGAAACAGATTTTGGATATTTATAGTGTATGACAAACACACATGTAGTGATTTTGCCCCATACATAGTACACCTGTCACGGCCGTCGAAAGAAGTGGACCGAAGTGCAGGTGGTGAGCGTACATTTTCCTTTTTATTTAAAATGTCGCCAAACAAAACAACAAACGAAGAAACGACCGTGAAGCTTACAGGGCTATAGTGCCACTAACAAAGATAACTACCCACAAAACAACAGGGAAAGAAGGCTGCCTAAGTATGATTCCCAATCTGAGACAATAATAATATATGCCATTTAGCAGACGCTTTTATCCAAAGCGACTTACAGTCATGTGTGCATACATTCTACGTATGGGTGGTCCCGGGGATCGAACCCACTACCCTGGCGTTACAAGCGCCATGCTCTACCAACTGAGCGACAGCTGTCCCTGATTGAGAACCATTACCCTGACCAAACCACCCCGCTTTGGTGGCGCCTCTGGTGTGAGGGCCCTCTCTGCAGGCCCCGAACTGGGGACCCTCTCTGCGGGCCCTGGTCTGGGCGCCCTCTCTGCAGGCCCCGGACTGGGCACCCTTGCTGGAGGCCACAGACTGGCCCGTGGAGCAGGCACCGGACTCACCAGGCTGGGGAGACCTACTGGAGGCCTGGTCCGTGGAGGAGGCACCGGACTCCCAGGCTGGGGAGATCTGCTGGAGGCCTGTTCCGTGGAGGAGGCACCGGACTCACCAGGCTGGGGAGATCTACTGGAGGCCTGGTCTGTGGAGGAGGCACCGGACTCACCAGGCTGGGAGATCTACTGGAGGCCTGGTCCGTGGAGGAGGCACAGGATGAACCGGGCTGTGGGGGAGCACTGGAGGTCTGGAGCGCCAAGCTGGCACAAGACGTGCAGGGCTGGGGAGGTGCACAGGAGGCCTGGTGCATGGGGCTGGCACAG
>NW_025745742.1:127500-153080 GCF_021184085.1 Oncorhynchus gorbuscha | reverse complement strand
AGAGAGGGGGAGAAAGAGAGACTGGGAGAGACAGAGAGAGACAGAGAGAGACAGAGAGAGGGGGAGAAAGAGAGACAGAGAGAGAGACAGAGAGAGAGGGGGAGAAAGAGAGACGGGAAAGACAGAGAGAGACAGAGAGAGGGGGGAGAAAGAGAGACAGGAGAGACAGAGAGAGGGAGAGAGGGGGAGAAAGAGACAGAGAGAGGGAGAGAGGGGGGGGAGAAAGAGAGACAGGGAGAGACAGAGAGAGACAGAGAGGGGGGTAGAAAGAGAGACAGGGAGAGACAGAGAGAGACAGAGAGAGACAGAGAGAGACAGAGAGAGGGAGAAAGAGGGAGGGAGAAGAGAGGGGGGAGAAAGAGAGACAAAGAGAGACAGAGAGACAGAGAGAGGGGTCGGAGAAAGAGAGACAGGAGAGACAGAGAGAGGGAGAGAGGGGGGGAGAAAGAGACAGAGAGAGACAGAGAGAGGGAGAAAGAGGGGGAGAAAGAGAGACAAAGAGAGACAGAGAGAGACAGAGAGAGAGGGGGAGAAAGAGAGACAGGGGGAGACAGAGAGAGAGGGAGAAAGAGGGGGAGAAAGAGAAACAGAGAGAGACAGGGAGAGACAGAGAGAGGGAGAAAGAGAGACAGAGAGAGACAAGGGAGAGACAGAGAGAGGGGAGAAAGAGGGGGAGAAAGAGAGACAGAGAGAGACAGAGAGAGGGAGAGAGAGGGGGAGAAAGAAAGACAGGGAGAGACAGAGAGAGGGGAGAAAGAGAGGGGGAGAAAGAGAGACAGAGAGAGACAGAGAGAGAGGGGGGAGAAAGAGAGATCGGGGAAAGACAGAGAGGGAGAGAGAGGGGGGAGAAAGAGAGAGACAGAGAGAGGCAGGGAGAAAGAGAGACAGAGAGAGACAGAGAGAGACAGAGAGGGGGAGAAAGAGAGACAGGGAAAGACAGAGAGAGACAGAGAGAGAGGGGGAGAAAGAGAGACAGGGAGAGACAGAGAGAGGGAGAAAGAGGGGGGGAGAAAGAGAAACAGAGAGAGACAGGGAGAGACAGAGAGAGGGAGAAAGAGAGACAGAGAGAGACAAGGAGAGACAGAGAGAGGGAGAAAGAGGGGGGAGAAAGAGAGACAGAGAGAGACAGAGAGAGGGGGAGAGAGGGGGAGAAAGAAAGACAGGGAGAGACAGAGAGAGGGAGAAAGAGAGGGGGAGAAAGAGAGACAGAGAGAGACAGAGAGAGACAGAGGAGGGGGGAAAGAGAGACGGGGAAAGACAGAGAGAGAGGGGGGAGAAAGAGAGACAGGGAGAGACAGAGAGAGACAGGGAGAGAGAGGGGGGAGAAAGAGAGAGACAGAGAGAGACAGAGAGAGAACATAATAAGAGGCTATAAATAAATAATGACGGTTAGAAAAGAGAGGGAGAGACGCATATCAAAGAGAAGTAGAAGAGAGCGAATGAATTGAATAAAGAATTGGATAAAGGGAGACAGAGTGAAAAACTATGACATTCAATAACTGATAAAGTGCATTTAAAAAATGTCTGCAGTTATTCAAAAGGCCTTTCAATTAGCATATCTCTGTTACTTTTCAATTTCCATGCTCTCTTCCTCCAATTCTCCAATTCTCCCTATCTCTCTGTGCCTTGTAATGAATACATCTTAACAGGATGGTGTTGTCTGAGAGATGTGGAGAAGAGGACACTGCAGCAGAGGAAGAAGCACACACACACACACAGTCTAGTGGTTAGAGACAGATAGTCTAGTGGTTAGAGACATGTAGTCTAGTGGTTAGAGACAGGAAGTCTAGTGGTTAGAGACAGACAGTCTCGTGGTTAGAGACAGATAGTCTAGTGGTTAGAGAAAGGTAGCCTAGTGGTTAGAGGCAGGTAGCCTAGTGGTTAGAGACAGGTAGCCTAGTGGTTAGAGACAGGTAGCCTAGTGGTTAGAGACAGGTAGGCTAGTGGTTAGAGACAGGTAGCCTAGTGGTTAGAAACAGGTAGCCTAGTGGTTAGAGACAGGTAACCTAGTGGTTAGAGACAGGTAGTCTAGTGGTTAGAGACAGGTAGCCTAGTGGTTAGAGACAGGTAGCCTAGTGGTTAGAGACTGGTAGCCTAGTGGTTAGAGGCAGGTAGCCTAGTGGTTAGAGGCAGGTAGCCTAGTGGTTAGAGACGGGTAGCCTAGTGGTTAGAGACGGGTAGCCTAGTGGTTAGACACAGGTAGCCTAGTGGTTAGAGACAGGTAGCCTAGTGGTTAGAGACAGGTAGCCTAGTGGTTAGAGACAGGTAGCCTAGTGGTTAGAGACAGGTAGCCTAGTGGTTAGAGACATGTAGCCTAGTGGTTAGAGGCAGGTAGCCTAGTGGTTAGAGGCAGGTAGCCTAGTGGTAAGAGGCAGGTAGCTTAGTGGTTAGAGACAGGTAGTCTAGTGGTTAGAGACAGGTAGCCTAGTGGTTAGAGACAGGTAGCCTAGTGGTTAGAGACAGGTAGCCTAGTGGTTAGAGGCAAGTAGCCTAGTGGTTAGAGGCAGGTAGCCTAGTGGTTAGAGACAGGTAGCCTAGTGGTTAGAGACATGTAGCCTAGTGGTTAGAGACAGGTAGCCTAGTGGTTAGAGGCAGGTAGCCTAGTGGTTAGAGACAGGTAGCCTAGTGGTTAGAGGCAGGTAGCCTAGTGGTTAGAGACAGGTAGCCTAGTGGTTAGAGGCAGGTAGCCTAGTGGTTAGAGACAGGTAGCCTAGTGGTTAGAGACAGGTAGTCTTGTGGTTTGAGACAGGTAGTCTATTGCTTAGAGTGTTGGGCCAGTAACTGAAAGGTTGCTAGATCGAATCCATGAGCTGACAAGGTAAAAATATGTTGTCCTACCCCTGAACATGGCAGTTAACCCACTGTTCTCTGGTAGGCCATCACTGTAAATAAGAATTTGCTCTTACCTGACTTACCAATTTAAATAATTTTCAAAAAACACATGGGCTAAACAAACCCAGCTGTAACCAGCAATGAATAATGTGTGTTTTCACATGTCAACTCAGACTTGTATATCTGTCTGTCACATGGGCCTCCATGTCAGCCTACAGTATGCCAGCATTGTCAGCCTGCAGTATGCAAACATGTCAGCCTACAGTATGCCAGCATTGGATTCTCAGTCCTTAAACATGTCAGCCTACAGTATGCCAGCATTGGATTCTCAGTCCTTAAACATGTCAGCCTACAGTATGCCAGCATTGGATTCTCAGTCCTTAAACATGTCAGCCTACAGTATGCCAGCATTGGATTCTCAGTCCTTAAACATGTCAGCCTACAGTATTCTCAGTCCTTAAACATGTCAGCCTACAGTATTCTCAGTCCGTAAACATGTCAGCCTACAGTATTCTCAGTCCTTAAACATGTCAGCCTACAGTATTCTCAGTCCGTAAACATGTCAGCCTACAGTATTCTCAGTCCTTAAAAATGTCAGCCTACAGTATTCTCAGTCCTTAAAAATGTCAGCCTACAGTATTCTCAGTCCGTAAACATGTCAGCCTACAGTATTCTCAGTCCTTAAACATGTCAGCCTACAGTATTCTCAGTCCTTAAACATGTCAGCCTACAGTATTCTCAGTCCGTAAACATGTCAGCCTACAGTATTCTCAGTCCTTAAAAATGTCAGCCTACAGTATTCTCAGTCCGTAAACATGTCAGCCTACAGTATTCTCAGTCCTTAAACATGTCAGCCTACAGTATTCTCAGTCCTTAAACATGTCAGCCTACAGTATTCTCAGTCCTTAAACATGTCAGCCTACAGTATGCCAGCATTGGATTCTCAGTCCTTAAACATGTCAGCCTACAGTATGCCAGCATTGGATTCTCAGTCCTTAAACATGTCAGCCTACAGTATTCTCGGTCCTTAAACATGTCAGCCTACAGTATGCCAGCATTGGATTCTCAGTCCTTAAACATGTCAGCCTACAGTATGCCAGCATTGGATTCTCAGTCCTTAAACATGTCAGCCTACAGTATGCCAGCATTGGATTCTCAGTCCTTAAACATGTCAGCCTACAGTATGCCAGCATTGGATTCTCAGTCCTTAAACATGTCAGCCTACAGTATTCTCAGTCCTTAAACATGTCAGCCTACAGTATTCTCAGTCCGTAAACATGTCAGCCTACAGTATTCTCAGTCCTTAAACATGTCAGCCTACAGTATTCTCAGTCCTTAAACATGTCAGCCTACAGTATTCTCAGTCCGTAAACATGTCAGCCTACAGTATTCTCAGTCCTTAAACATGTCAGCCTACAGTATTCTCAGTCCTTAAACATGTCAGCCTACAGTTTCCTCAGTCCGAAAACATGTCAGCCTACAGTATTCTCAGTCCTTAAACATGTCAGCCTACAGTATTCTCAGTCCTTAAACATGTCAGCCTACAGTATTCTCAGTCCTTAAACATGTCAGCCTACACTATTCTCAGTCCTTAAACATGTCAGCCTACAGTTTCCTCAGTCCGAAAACATGTCAGCCTACACTATTCTCAGTCCTTAAACATGTCAGCCTACAGTTTCCTCAGTCCGTAAACATGTCAGCCTACAGTATTCTCAGTCCTTAAACATGCTTTACATTCTGTAAGATCTCCATTCCACACCCACCTCACGCCTCCGCTTCTCCCCCTGTTCACTAGATCACAGGGGAAGAAAGAGGGAGCACTGAAATATTTAGAAGTGGACTGAAATATTTAAAAGAGGAGAGGGGAAAGGGGGTTGTAGGGGATTGTGCTGCCCTATTTTTAGTCTGATTAGGAACATGTGAACCAGATGAGGGCTGGCTTCCCTCGTAAAGAAAGTGAGAGGCTCTTGAATGGGGTGACTCATACTTCTTTGAGGTCATCATGCCGCGACACCAAACAGGAGGGGGGGTATAGAAACGGATTAAACAGAATGGACATCAAGACTCAAAGATGTATTTTTACTGTATTGTAGGCAGTGGCGTGTATTCATGGATGCCAAGGGAAGCCAGGCTTCACCCAAAAATGTCCTAAGAATAAAATTAAAAAACCAGTGAGCATTTGATTTTTTTAAAAGTATAAAATAATAGCCAATCAGCGTTGAGCTAAATTGAGTGAGCTCAACTGTGAATAGTCCTGGTGAACCAAAAAAAAGTGTAAAGGGAAGCCAGTTTGGATTTGGCTTCACTCAAATCACATCACATCAAGAGAAATATGTCATTGACAGAAACAACTTGATTTGTTGCATCTCATTGTGTTGTTGTCCTCCAGTGGCTAGCTAGCTAGCTAAAATGGGCCCTTTCTTAAATTAGCCATAGATGGAGATAGAGATTTGGACTTGTGGTGTTACTTAATTCTCCATACTGGCCAATGATTATAATGTATATTCTGATCCAACCATAAATCCATACATTGTGCCCCTGGCCTGAGAGGATGGAAATTCAACGTTCAACATTTCTGTACAGCACTTTGAGATATCAGCTGATGTACGAAGGGCTATATAAATACATTTGATTTGATGTAGATAGATGTCGAGGGCTAACTAAGGAACGTTGTCCATAAAAGGAAGTTAGGCCAGTGAGCAAGCATTTTAGCCAGGTAGCCTGACAACAAAAAAGACTATATGACAGTCATAGACACACACACACACACACATACCCACACACACACGCAAACACACACACACACAGACACACACACACACACACACACACACACACACACACACACACACACACACACACACACACACACACACACACACACACACACACACACACACACACACACACACACACACACACACACACACACACACACACACACACACACACACACACACACACACACACACACACACACACACACACACACACACACACACACACACACACACACACACACACACACACACACACACACACACACACACACACACACACACACACACACACACACACACGGACAGCCACATCACATTTAGCTTACGTTGATTGGACTAAATCGTTTTTGGTATCTTTTAGTTGTCACTGTATTAGACTAAGAAGAGGTGACTAGATGAAGTTGACTAGATGAAGAGGTGACTAGATGAAGTTGAAATGGTGCTGGAATAGTGGAAGCAGCTCCTGTTTTCTTTTCAACTTGTGGTAACTCTCTGTGGTTCAATAGTTGTTTAGTAGTCCGAAAATGTCGTAAACATTACCTTGCTTGACCATGCTGTAACCACTAGGCTACCTGCCGCCCCATCGTTAGCTTGCTTGACCATGCTGTAACCACTAGGTTACCTGCCGCCCCAACGTTACCTTGCTTGACCATGCTGTAACCACTAGGCTACCTGCCGCCCCAACGTTACCTTGCTTGACCATGCTGTAACCACTAGGTTACCTGCCGCCCCAACGTTACCTTGCTTGACCATGCTGTAACCACTAGGCTACCTGCCGCCCCAACGTTACCTTGCTTGACCATGCTGTAACCACTAGGCTACCTGCCGCCCCAACGTTACCTTGCTTGACCATGCTGTAACCACTAGGCTACCTGCCGCCCCAACGTTACCTTGCTTGACCATGCTGTAACCACTAGGCTACCTGCCGCCCCAACGTTACCTTGCTTGACCATGCTGTAACCACTAGGCTACCTGCCGCCCCAACGTTACCTTGCTTGACCATGCTGTAACCACTAGGCTACCTGCCGCCCCAACGTTACCTTGCTTGACCATGCTGTAACCACTAGGCTACCTGCCGCCCCAACGTTACCTTGCTTGACCATGCTGTAACCACTAGGCTACCTGCCGCCCCAACGTTACCTTGCTTGACCATGCTGTAACCACTAGGCTACCTGCCGCCCCAACGTTACCTTGCTTGACCATGCTGTAACCACTAGGTTACCTGCCGCCCCAACGTTACCTTGCTTGACCATGCTGTAACCACTAGGCTACCTGCCGCCCCAACGTTACCTTGCTTGACCATGCTGTAACCACTAGGCTACCTGCCGCCCCAACGTTACCTTGCTTGACCATGCTGTAACCACTAGGCTACCTGCCGCCCCAACGTTACCTTGCTTGACCATGCTGTAACCACTAGGCTACCTGCCGCCCCAACGTTACCTTGCTTGACCATGCTGTAACCACTGGGCTACCTGCCGCCCCAACGTTACCTTGCTTGACCATGCTGTAACCACTAGGCTACCTGCCGCCCCAACGTTACCTTGCTTGACCATGCTGTAACCACTAGGCTACCTGCCACCCCAACGTTACCTTGCTTGACCATGCTGTAACCACTAGGCTACCTGCCGCCCCAACGTTACCTTGCTTGACCATGCTGTAACCACTAGGCTACCTGCCGCCCCAACGTTACCTTGCTTGACCATGCTGTAACCACTAGGCTACCTGCCGCCCCAACGTTACCTTGCTTGACCATGCTGTAACCACTAGGCTACCTGCCGCCCAACGTTACCTTGCTTGACCATGCTGTAACCACTAGGCTACCTGCCGCCCCAACGTTACCTTGCTTGACCATGCTGTAACCACTAGGTTACCTGCCGCCCCAACGTTACCTTGCTTGACCATGCTGTAACCACTAGGCTACCTGCCGCCCCAACGTTACCTTGCTTGACCATGCTGTAACCACTAGGCTACCTGCCGCCCCAACGTTACCTTGCTTGACCATGCTGTAACCACTAGGTTACCTGCCGCCCCAACGTTACCTTGCTTGACCATGCTGTAACCACTAGGCTACCTGCCGCCCCAACGTTACCTTGCTTGACCATGCTGTAACCACTAGGCTACCTGCCGCCCCAACGTTACCTTGCTTGACCATGCTGTAACCACTAGGTTACCTGCCGCTAACGTTACCTTGCTTGACCATGCTGTAACCACTAGTTACCTTGTTACCTTGCTTGACCATGCTGTAACCACTAGGCTACCTGCCGCCCAACGTTACCTTGCTTGACCATGCTGTAACCACTAGGCTACCTGCCGCCCCAACGTTACCTTGCTTGACCATGCTGTAACCACTAGGCTACCTGCCGCCCCAACGTTACCTTGCTTGACCATGCTGTAACCACTAGGCTACCTGCCGCCCCAACGTTACCTTGCTTGACCATGCTGTAACCACTGGGCTACCTGCCGCCCCAACGTTACCTTGCTTGACCATGCTGTAACCACTAGGCTACCTGCCGCCCCAACGTTACCTTGCTGGACCATGCTGTAGGTCATGTAACTGTTTGTTATATGCACTATGCTTTGTGGACTTCACCAGATGTTTCTTTCCGTTTTGTGATGAAACAAAGGTGTGGTTGAATTTATTCTGCCACTGTGACTTCTTATTGTCTCGGTCTTAGGCCTATATATCACAGTGGCAAGGCATATGAACTAACAGGTTATAGAGCAAACAACGCAATTATCACAACATGTAGGTTGTAATATGTCTTGTTTCTGTCTTCCCCAGTGATTTTACCCACACACCACTACTGCTGGAATGTACATTTTGTTCAGGTAAGTTGACTGAGAACACATTCTCATTTACAGCAACAACCTGGGGAATAGTTTCAGGGGAGATGAGGATGAACGAGCCAATTGAAAGCTGGGGATGAATAGGTGGCCATGATGGTATGAAGGCCAGATTTGGAATTTAGCCAGGACACCACTACTCTTACAATAAGTGCCATAGGATCTTTAGTGACAACAGAGAGTCAGAACACCTGTTTAACATCCCATCCAAAAGACTACACCCTACACAGGGCAATGTCCCAATATCTGCCCTGGGAATTATGTATTTGACATTTTTTGGACCAGAGGAAAGAGTGCTTCCTACAGGCCCTTCAACACCACTTCCAGAAGCATCTTGTCTCCCATCCAGGACCAACCCTGCTTCGCTTCAGAGGCAAGCCAGCAGTAGGACACCGGGTGGTATGCTGCTGAATGTTTACCTGAATGTACTATATGATTACAAGTACTGTATGTTGGCAGTAAACTAGTGGTGCTCCATCAACATGCAATACGCTTTCTGTGAATAGTGATATTTAAATTAAATTGACATCAGTCAAAATATCCATTGGATTCCATTGGATTTCCTGATTTTACGGCCCTTTGCCAACAAGATATACTGTAACTTGGCTCTTCCCACATTGTTGCTCTGAGTTTGGAGAATAGCACAGCGATGTATCAATTCAATCATGCCTGGTAGATTGGGTCCATGAGATCCCATCAGATTTACTGACACACTTTACAATCCAGTGGCATTACACCACTGCTGTGATGATGTCATGGGGGACCTTTGACCTAGTCAGTCTTTTAATTAGCCCCTGACACTGTGCCCTCCCACATGACCCCGTGACCCCAGGGGTGAGGTCACACACCTGATGACATCATCATTCATCACCTTCCTACTCCTATTCTTAAATGTCCTCTGCTGGCCTATAGAGTCTAATATAAACAGATTCCTCTGCTGGCCTATAGAGTCTAATGTAAACAGAGTCCTCTGCTGGCCTATAGAGTCTAATGTAAACAGATTCCTCTGCTGGCCTATAGAGTCTAATGTAAACAGAGTCCTCTGCTGGCCTATAGAGTCTAATGTCGAGTCCTCTGCTGGCCTATAGAGTCTAATGTAAACAGAGTCCACTGCTGGCCTATAGAGTCTAATGTAAACAGATTCCACTACTGGCCTATAGAGTCTAATGTCAACAGAGTCCACTACTGGCCTATAGAGTCTAATGTAAACAGAGTCCTCTGCTGGCCTATAGAGTCTAATGTAAACAGATTCCACTACTGGCCTATAGAGTCTAATGTCAACAGAGTCCACTACTGGCCTATAGAGTCTAATGTAAACAGAGTCCTCTGCTGGCCTATAGAGTCTAATATAAACAGAGTCCTCTGCTGGCCTATAGAGTCTAATGTCAACAGAGTCCTCTGCTGGCCTATAGAGTCTAATATAAACAGAGTCCTCTGCTGGCCTATAGAGTCTAATATCAACAGAGTCCTCTGCTGGCCTATAGAGTCTAATATCAACAGAGTCCTCTGCTGGCCTATAGAGTCTAATATAAACAGAGTCCTCTGCTGGCCTATAGAGTCTAATGTAAACAGATTCCTCTGCTGGCCTATAGAGTCTAATGTCAACAGATTCCTCTGCTGGCCTATAGAGTCTAATGTCAACAGATTCCTCTGCTGGCCTATAGAGTCTAATGTCAACAGAGTCCTCTGCTGGCCTATAGAGTCTAATGTAAACAGAGTCCACTACTGGCCTATAGAGTCTAATGTCAACAGATTCCTCTGCTGGCCTATAGAGTCTAATGTAAACAGAGTCCTCTGCTGGCCTATAGAGTCTAATGTAAACAGAGTCCTCTACTGGCCTATAGAGTCTAATATCAACAGAGTCCTCTGCTGGCCTATAGAGTCTAATGTCAACAGAGTCCTCTGCTGGCCTATAGAGTCTAATATCAACAGAGTCCTCTGCTGGCCTATAGAGTCTAATATAAACAGAGTCCTCTGCTGGCCTATAGAGTCTAATGTCGAGTCCTCTACTGGCCTATAGAGTCTAATGTAAACAGAGTCCTCTACTGGCCTATAGAGTCTAATATCAACAGAGTCCTCTGCTGGCCTATAGAGTCTAATGTCAACAGAGTCCTCTGCTGGCCTATAGAGTCTAATGTAAACAGAGTCCAGTACTGGCCACTAGAGTCTAATGTCTACAGAGGAAACTAAGATGTGCACAGCCAGGTTGTCTAGGATGTGGTGGATGGGCGTAATCACATGACTCTGGATCAGAAGGTTGTGTGTTTGATTCCAGTCGTAGACACTGGTTTTAATCATATACCAAACCTTAACACTTACCTTAATTCAGAATGAGTGCCTAAACTTAACCCTTACCTTATTTCAGATTGAGTGCCTAAACGTAACCCTTACCTTAATTCAGAATGAGTGCCTAAACTTAACCCTTACCTTAATTCAGAATGAGTGCCTCAACTTAACCCTTACCTTAATTCAGAATGAGTGCCTAAACTTAACCCTTACCTTAATTCAGAATGAGTGCCTAAACTTAACCCTTACCTTAATTCAGAATGAGTGTCTAAACTTAATCCTTACCTTAATTCAGATGACTTAAATGTAATGTAATGTAAACTTAACCCTTACCTTAATTCAGAATGAGTGTCTAAACTTAACCCTTACCTTAATTCAGAATGAGTGTCTAAACTTAACCCTTACCTTAATTCAGAATGAGTGTCTAAACTTAACCCTTACCTTAATTCAGAATGAGTGTCTAAACTTAACCCTTACCTTAATTCAGAATGAGTGCCTAAACTTAACCCTTACCTTAATTCAGAATGAGTGCCTAAACTTAACCCTTACCTTAATTCAGAATGAGTGTCTAAACTTAACCCTTACCTTAATTCAGAATGAGTGCCTAAACTTAACCCTTACCTTAATTCAGAATGAGTGCCTAAACTTAACCCTTACCTTAATTCAGAATGAGTGTCTAAACTTAACCCTTACCTTAATTTAGAATGAGTGTCTAAACTTAACCCTTACCTTAATTCAGAATGAGTGTCTAAACTTAACCTTTCAATGTGACGTTTGGACAACGTGGATGAACGTCTAATTCTACAGTGAGACTGTGAGAGCTTGTTGGATGTGTAATACCGTAATTCATTTCAACTGTAATAATGACAGTAACATCATCCTTCACCAAGCCATCATCTAAAACTCCATTCAGTACACGTGGCCCATACTGGAATCAAACCCTCATATAGCAAGCTCTGTGTTCCAACTAGCTGAGCCATCATCTAAAACTCCATTCCGTACACGTGGCCCATACTGGAATCACACCCTCATATAGCAAGCTCTGTGTTCCAACTAGCTGAGCCGTCAGAACCAAACTACTGTATGAATATCCTGCCTTTCAGCCCTCTGTTTTGTCTTCCTCCCAGCTATGAGGCATGTGGATCAAAACGCCAGGTTCTAGGTGGAACAGAACAGAGACAGAAGAACAAGACAGGTTCTAACGTTAGCGGTACTCAGAGAGAGAACCCTGAGGAGAAACAGACACTCCATCAAGGTGAGCAGTCAGAAACATCAAACAGCCCGCTGTGCAGCGCCTGAAATGGCCCGCCACCTCGGCCACTTAACCCCACGGCTCGACCAGGCGCTCAGCACACAGATTACAGGCTGTTGGCAGCATTAAGGTCATTTCCCCTTGTGATTTTCTATGCCGTGGACACTGTTCTTTGGCGCAGGAGAAAGGAGAGAAAGAGAAAATGGAAATAGCAGAAAGACTTCAAAGGGTAATTTTGAAGGGAAATTGCGTTGAAATTGAGGTTTCGTTTTAGAGCTTTAATATTACCTGGGCTGTGGGAGACGTTTGGCCTTGTTTCACATTGGTTGAGGATTTGTGTGTGTGCGCGTGTGCGTGTGTGTGTCTGTCTGTGTGTGTGTGTGTGTGTGTGTGTGTGTGTGTGTGTGTGTGTGTGTGTGTGTGTGTGTGTGTGTGTGTGTGTGTGTGTGTGTGTGTGTGTGTGTGTGTGTGTGTGTGTGTGTGTGTGTGTGTGTGTGTGTGTGTGTGTGTACGTGCGTGTGCGTGCGTGCGTGCGTGCGTGTGTTTACGTGTGTGTGCGTGCGTGCGTTTACGTGTGTGTTTGTGTGTGTGTGTGTGTGTGTACGTGTGTGTGTACGTGTGTGTGTACGTATGTGTGTGTGTTTACATGTGTGTGTGTGCGTGCGCGTGTGTGTGTGTGTGTGTGTGTGTGTGTGTGTGTGTGTGTGTGTGTGTGTGTGTGTGTGTGTGTGTGTGTGTGTGTGTGTGTGTGTGTGTGTGTGTGTGTGTGTGTGTGTGTGTGTGTGTGTGTGTGTGTGTGTGTGTGTGTGTGTGTGTCTGCATCAAGGTGTGTGTATCAGTAGGAGAGCGTGCTCCTCTGCTATAAGCCCTGCTCGTACAGTGTAAGATAATTACATTCATTTGATTCAGTCATCAGTAATTATACCATGTGCTTTATTTATTTTTTATTTAGCTCTTTTGACTCGATTTCAATGAGACAGATTCATTCTGACTGGGGACGATCACAATAAGACAGATTCATTCTGACTGGGGACGATCACAATAAGACAGATTCATTCTGACTGGGGACGATCACAATAAGACAGATTCATTCTGACTGGGGACGATCACAATAAGACAGATTCATTCTGACTGGGGACGATCACAATAAGATAGATTCATTCTGACTGGGGACGATCACAATAAGACAGATTCATTCTGACTGGGGACGATCACAATAAGACAGATTCATTCTGACTGGGGGAGATCACAATAAGACAGATTCATTCTGACTGGGGACGATCACAATAAGACAGATTCATTCTGACTGGGGACGATCACAATAAGATAGATTCATTCTGACTGGGGACGATCACAATAAGACAGATTCATTCTGACTGGGGACGATCACAATAAGACAGATTCATTCTGACTGGGGACGATCACAATAAGACAGATTCATTCTGACTGGGGACGATCACAATAAGACAGATTCATTCTGACTGGGGACGATCACAATAAGACAGATTCATTCTGACTGGGGACGATCACAATAAGACAGATTCATTCTGACTGGGGACGATCACAATAAGACAGATTCATTCTGACTGGGAACGATCACAATAAGACAGATTCATTCTGACTGGGGACGATCACAATAAAACAGATTCATTCTGACTGGGGACGATCACAATAAAACAGATTCATTCTGACTGGGGACGATCACAATAAAACAGATTCATTCTGACTGGGGACGATCACAATAAGACAGATTCATTCTGACTGGGGACGATCACAATAAGACAGATTCATTCTGACTGGGGACGACATAATGTAACCAAAGAGCTGCTGAGCGCAGTAGGAGTAGAGATAGAACAACTGTTCTAAGGTATATAGGCGCTGCCTGTGTAGACAGTCTACATGTCTTTCCAGGAAGTAAGTCAAAGCCCCCTTCTCTTAACTTCATGCAGCTTTACAATGGTCACTCTGTTACCCTACCAACCACCATCACACACACACTCCACACACACACACACACACACACACACACACACACACACACACACACACACACACACACACACACACACACACACACACACACACACACACACACACACACACACACACACACACACACACACACACACACACACACACACACACACACACACACACATGCACACAAACACACACAGACTGTCTGCAGTGTGTTGTAAGATGATACCTTGGCATGCACTGGCGGCGATGGACAGACTGGTCCTCCATCTACACCCCCACACACACAGACGTTACAGAGGACACGTTGATAGAGACAACTGTAGCTTTGAGACATTCCATGAGAAGCATATGAATTATAGTAAGAACTACTCCACCTCACGGTTCAGACCACTGTAGAGGTTGACACAGAAACCCTGGTTAGGAGGAGTTAAGACCACTGTAGAATATACAGACACCCTGGTTAGGAGGAGTTAAGACCACTGTAGAGGTTAACACAGAAACCCTGGTTAGGAGGAGTTAAGACCACTGTAGAATATACAGACACCCTGGTTAGGAGGAGTTAAGACCACTGTAGAGGTTAACACAGAAACCCTGGTTAGGAGGAGTTAAGACCACTGTAGAGGTTAACACAGAAACCCTGGTTAGGAGGAGTTAAGACCACTGTAGAATATACAGACACCCTGGTTAGGAGGAGTTAAGACCACTGTAGAATATACAGACACCCTGGTTAGGAGGAGTTAAGACCACTGTAGAGGTTAACACAGAAACCCTGGTTAGGAGGAGTTAAGACCACTGTAGAGGTTAACACAGAAACCCTGGTTAGGAGGAGTTAAGACCACTGTAGAATATACAGACACCCTGGTTAGGAGGAGTTAAGACCACTGCAGAGGTTAACACAGAAACCCTGGTTAGGAGGAGTTAAGACCACTGTAGAATATACAGACACCCTGGTTAGGAGGAGTTAAGACCACTGCAGAGGTTAACACAGAAACCCTGGTTAGGAGGAGTTAAGACCACTGCAGAGGTTAACACAGAAACCCTGGTTAGGAGGAGTTAAGACCACTGCAGAGGTTAACACAGAAACCCTGGTTAGGAGGAGTTAAGACCACTGCAGAGGTTAACACAGAAACCCTGGTTAGGAGGAGTTAAGACCACTGTAGAATATACAGACACCCTGGTTAGGAGGAGTTAAGACCACTGTAGAGGTTAACACAGAAACCCTGTTTAGGAGGAGTTAAGACCACTGTAGAATATACAGACACCCTGGTTAGGAGGAGTTAAGACCACTGTAGAATATACAGACACCCTGGTTAGGAGGAGTTAAGACCACTGTAGAGGTTAACACAGAAACCCTGGTTAGGAGGAGTTAAGACCACTGCAGAGGTTAACACAGAAACCCTGGTTAGGAGGAGTTAAGACCACTGCAGAGGTTAACACAGAAACCCTGGTTAGGAGGAGTTAAGACCACTGCAGAGGTTAACACAGAAACCCTGGTTAGGAGGAGTTAAGACCACTGTAGAATATACAGACACCCTGGTTAGGAGGAGTTAAGACCACTGTAGAGGTTAACACAGAAACCCTGGTTAGGAGGAGTTAAGACCACTGTAGAATATACAGACACCCTGGTTAGGAGGAGTTAAGACCACTGTAGAGGTTAACACAGAAACCCTGGTTAGGAGGAGTTAAGACCACTGTAGAATATACAGACACCCTGGTTAGGAGGAGTTAAGACCACTGCAGAGGTTAACACAGAAACCCTGGTTAGGAGGAGTTAAGACCAATGTAGAATATACAGAAGTCAATCATTTGGTGGGTGCTTATATTTGTGCTACTTCAAATGTGTATTCATATGTGTGTATGAATTAAAACACATGTATTTTGCATATCCCCACCCTCGGTGAGTGGGGTCATGACCAGTATCTGCCATTATCAACCCTGGAGATATTTATAGTTGAAGTGGGAAGTTTACATACACTTAGGTTGGAGTTGTTTTTCAACCACTCCACAAATGTGGTGTTAACAAACTATAGTTTGGGCCAAGTGAGATAGGACATGGTCCTTCTGTAGCTCAGTTGGTAGAGCATGGCGCTTGTAACGCCAGGGTAGTGGGTTCGATCCCGGGACCACCCATACGTAGAATGTATGCACACATGACTGTAAGTCGCTTTGGATAAAAGCGTCTGCTAAATGGCATATATTATTATTATTATCTACTGTGTGCATGACACAAGTACTTTTTCACTTAGAATTCACTGTATCACAATACCAGAGGGTCAGAAGTGTACATACACTAAGTTGACTGTGCCTTTAAACAGCTTGGAAAATTCACGAAAATTATGTCATGGCTGTAGAAGCTTCTGATAGGCTAATTGATATCATATGAGTCAATTGGAGGTGTACCTGTGGATGTATTTCAAGGCCTACCTTCAAACTCAGTGCCTCTTTGCTTGACATCATGGGAAAATCTAAAGAAATCAGCCAAGACCTCAGAAAAATACTGTAGACCTCCACAAGTCTGGTTCATCCTTGGGAGCAATGTCCGAACACCTGAAGGTACCACATTCATCTGTACAAACAATAGTACGCAAGTATAAACACCATGGGACCACGCAGCCGTCATACTGCTCAGGAAGGAGACTCGTTCTGTCTCCTAGAGATGAACGTACTTTGGTGCGAAAAGTGCAAATCGATCCCAGAACAACAGCAAAGGACCTTGTGAAGATGCTGGAGGAAACAGGTACAAAAGTATCTATATCCACAGTAAAACGAGTCCTATATCGACATAACCTGAAAGGCCGCTCAGCAAGGAAGAAGCCACTGCTCCAAAACTGCCATAAAAAAGCCAGACTATGGTTTGCAACTGCACATGGGGACAAAGATCATACCTTTTGAAGAAATGTCCTCTGGTCTGATGAAACAAAAATAGAACTGTTTGGCCATAATGAGCATCATTATGTTTGGAGGAAAAGGGGGAGGCTTGCTAGCCGAAGAACACCTTCCCAACCATGAAACACGGGGGTGGCAGGATCATGTTGTGGGGGTGCTTTGCTGCAGGAAGGACTGGTGCACTTCACAAAATAGATGGCAACATGAGGTAGGAAAATGATATGGCTATATTGAAGAAACATCTCAAGACATCAGTCAGGAAGTTAAAGCTTGGTCGCAAATGGGTCTTCCAAATGGACAATGACCCCAAGCATACTTCCAAAGTTGTGGCAAAATGGCTTAAGGACAACAAAGTCAATGTATTGGAGTGGCCATCCCAAAGCCCTGACCTCAATCCTATAGAAAATTTGTGGGCACAACTGAAAAAGCGTGTGCGAGCAAGGAGGCCTACAAACCTGACTCAGTTACACCAGCTCTGTCAGGAGGAATGGGCCAAAATTCATCCAATTATTATTGGCGGAATCTTATGGAAGGCTACCCGAAACGTTTGACCCAAGTTAAACAATTTCAAGGCAATGCTACCAAATACTAATTGAGTGTATGTAAACTCCTGACCCACTGGGAATGTGATGAAAGAAATAAAAGCTGAAATAAATCATTCTCTCTACTATTATTCTGACATTTCACATTCTTAAAATAAAGTGGTGATCCTAACTGACCTAAGACAGGGAATTTGTACTAGGATTAAATGTCAGGAATTGTGAAAAACGGAGTTTAAATGTATTTGCCTCAGGTGTATGTAAACTTCCGACATTAACTGTAAGTGCCTTGCTCATGGGCACATCAACTCGGGGAGTCGAGCTTGCGACCTTTCAGTTACTGACCCAACGCTCTAACTGCTAGGCTACCTGCCGCCCTTTAAGTTCATTGGAAGTTGCACTCTAACTGAGCCCAACAGACAGATCTTCATTCTGTGTCCTGCTTTGTTAACAGCTTCTCTTGACCTATTATGCACAACAGTCATTCTATTGTAACAGTGTTATTCTGGGCTCCCATTGTAATACATTTAGTCCTCCTAGGCCCTGCACCTGCACCGGGGCTTAAGATGGCTTGCTATAGGTCTGTCTGAGTGTCAGTTGGGGAGAGAAAGAGAGACACATAGAGAGGGAGGTAGAGAGAGAGGTAGTGAGAGAGAAAAATGGAAATAATTGAATTGAGAGAGGGAGAGAAAGAGAGACACATAGATTTGTAAGTCGCTCTGGATAAGAGTGTCTGCTAAATGACCTAAATGTAATGTAAATGTAGAGAGGGAGGTAGAGAGAGGTAGTAGTGAGAGAGAAAAAATGGAAATAATTGAATTGAGAGAGGGAGAGAAAGAGAGACACAGAGAGGGAGGTAGAGAGAGGTAGTGAGAGAGAGAAAAATTGAAATAATTGAATAGAGAGGGAGAGAAAGAGAGACACATAGAGAGGGAGGTAGAGAGAGGTAGTGAGAGAGAAAAAAAATTGAAATAATTGAATTGAGAGAGAGATTTGGAGAAAGGGGAAATTGTGGGTGACCTGGTTTGGAAGTCTGCATGGGATTTGGTAGATTTGAGTCTCTCTCCCTCTCTCTCTCTCTCTGTCTCGCTCGCTCTCGCGCTCACTCTCACACTCACTCGTATTCACTGTCATGGTGGGAGAAGAGAGGTGGGGGTGGAGGGGGTGGAGGGGGAGTGTATTCCCTGTCAGGGTGGGAGAAGAGAGGTGGGGGTGGAGGGGGTGGAGGGGGAGTGTATTCACTGTCAGGGTGGGAGAAGAGAGGTGGGGGTGGAGGGGGTGTATTCACTGTCAGGGTGGGAGAAGAGAGGTGGGGGTGGAGGGGGTGTATTCACTGTCAGGGTGGGAGAAGAGGGTGGGGGTGAAGGGGGTGTATTCACTGTCAGGGTGGGAGAAGAGAGGTGGGGGTGGAGGGGTCTGCAGGGGAGTGTATTCACTGTCAGGGTGGGAGAAGAGAGGTGGGGGTGGAGGGGGTGTATTCACTGTCAGGGTGGGAGAAGAGAGGTGGGGGTGGAGGGGGGTGTATTCACTGTCAGGGTGGGAGAAGAGAGGTGGGGGTGGAGGGGGGTGTATTCACTGTTAGGGTGGGAGAAGAGAGGTGGGGTGGAGGGGTCTGCAGGGGGAGTGTATTCACTGTCAGGATGGGAGGAGAGAGGTGGGGGTGGAGGGGTCTGCAGGGGGAGTGTATTCACTGTCAGGGTGGGAGAAGAGAGGTGGGGGTGGAGGGGAAGTGTATTCACTGTCAGGGTGGGAGAAGAGAGGTGGGGATGGAGGGGGAGTGTATTCACTGTCAGGGTAGGAGAAGAGAGGTGGGGGTGGAAGGGGAGTGTATTCACTGTCAGGGTGGGAGAAGAGAGTGGGGGTGGAGGGGAGTGTATTCACTGTCAGGGTGGGAGAAGAGAGGTGGGGGTGGAGGGGGTGTATTCACTGTCAGGGTGGGAGAAGAGAGGTGGGGGTGGAGGGGGAGTGTATTCACTGTCAGGGTGGGAGAAGAGAGGTGGGGGTGGAGGGGGAGTGTATTCACTGTCAGGGTGGGAGAAGAGAGGTGGGGGTGAAGGGGGAGTGTATTCACTGTCAGGGTAGGAGAAGAGAGGTGGGGGTGGAGGGGTCTGCAGGGGAGTGTATTCACTGTCAGGGTAGGAGAAGAGAGGTGGGGGTGAAGGGGGTGTTTACACTGTCAGGGTGGGAGAAGAGAGGTGGGGGTGAAGGGGGTGTTTACACTGTCAGGGTCACCTCTGCAGGGCCCACTGAACACCCCTCATAATAAAGCCACCTTGAGGTAACAATGACTCCATTGTTTAGTGGGACAATGTTGTCTGAAGGAGAGGGTCAGAGGGGAGGGGAAAAGGGAGGAAGAGGGAGGAAGAGGGAGGGGACAGCACCTGGTGACTATAAGGACAGACAGATGTGAGGAGTGGTCAGGTTTGGGGGGTCACAGTTGTATTTATATGTTTGATTTAAACGTAATTTAACTGGGCAAGTCCATTAAGAACACATTCTGATTTACAATGACGGCCTACCAAAAGGAAAAATGCCTCCTGTGAGGCCGGGGGCTGGGATTCAAAATAAAAATATAGGACAAAACACACAACACTACAAGAGAGACACCACAACACTACATATAGAGAGACCTAAGACAACAACACAGCATGACAGCAACTAATGACAACAACACGGTAGCAACACAACATGACAACAACATGGCAGCAACACAACTTGACAACAACACGGTAGCAACACAACATGACAACAACAACATGGTAGCAACACAACATGACAACAACACGGTAGCAACACAACATGATGACAACACGGTAGCAACACAACATGACAACAACACGGTAGCAACACAACATGACAACAACATGGTAGTAACACAACATGACAACAACACGGTAGCAAGACAACATGACAACAACACGGTAGTAACACAACATGACAACAACACGGTAGCAACACAACATGACAACACAGCATGGTAGCAACACAACATGACAACAACTAATGACAACAACATGGCAGCAACACAACATGACGACAACAACACGGTAGCAACACAGCATGACAACACAGCATGGTAGCAACACAACATGACAACAACTAATGACAACAACACGGCAGCAACACAACATGACAACAACACGGTAGCAAGACAACATGACAACAACACGGTAGTAACACAACATGACAACAACACGGTAGCAACACAACATGACAACACAGCATGGTAGCAACACAACATGACAACAACTAATGACAACAACATGGCAGCAACACAACATGACAACAACACGGCAGCAACACAACATGACAACAACACGGTAGCAACACAACATGACAACAACACGGCAGCAACACAACTTGACAACAACACGGCAGCAACACAACATGACAACAACATGGCAGCAACACAACTTGACAACAACACGTTAGCAACACAACATGACAACAACATGGCAGCAACACAACATGACAACAACACGGTAGCAACACAACATGACAACAACACGGTAGCAACACAACATGACAACAACACGGTAGCAACACAACATGACAACAACATGGCAGCAACACAACTTGACAACAACATGGTAGCAACACAACATGACAACAACATGGCAGCAACACAACTTGACAACAACACGTTAGCAACATAACATGACAACAACATGGCAGCAACACAAAATGACAACAACACGGTAGCAACACAACATGACAATTACACGGTAGCAACACAACATGACAACAACACGGCAGCAACACAACTTGACAACAACACGGCAGCAACACATTTACATTTAAATTTACATTTAAGTCATTTAGCAGACGCTCTTATCCAGAGCGACTTACAAATTGGTGCATTCACCTTATGACATCCAGTGGAACAACCACTTTACAATAGTGCATCTAAATATTTTAAAGGGGGGGGGAGAAGGATTACTTTATCCTATCCTAGGTATTCCTTAAAGAGGTGGGGTTTCAGGTGTCTCCGGAAGGTGGTGATTGACTCCGCTGTCCTGGCGTCGTGAGGGAGTTTGTTCCACCATTGGGGAGCCAGAGCAGCGAACAGTTTTGACTGGGCTGAGCAGGAACTGTACTTCCTCAGTGGTAGGGAGGCGAGCAGGCCAGAGGTGGATGAACGCAGTGCCCTTATTTGGGTGTAGGGCCTGATCAGAGCCTGGAGGTACTGAGGTGCCGTTCCCCTCACAGCTCCGTAGGCAAGCACCATGGTCTTGTAGCGGATGCGAGCTTCAACTGGAAGCCAGTGGAGAGAGCGGAGGAGCGGGGTGACGTGAGAGAACTTGGGAAGGTTGAACACTAGACGGGCTGCGGTGTTCTGGATGAGTTGTAGGGGTTTAATGGCACAGGCAGGGAGCCCAGCCAACAGCGAGTTGCAGTAATCCAGACGGGAGATGACAAGTGCCTGGATTAGGACCTGCGCCGCTTCCTGTGTGAGGCAGGGTCGTACTCTGCGGATGTTGTAGAGCATGAACCTACAGGAACGGGCCACCGCCTTGATGTTAGTTGAGAACGACAGGGTGTTGTCCAGGATCACGCCAAGGTTCTTAGCGCTCTGGGAGGAGGACACAATGGAGTTGTCAACCGTGATGGCGAGATCATGGAACGGGCAGTCCTTCTCCGGGAGGAAGAGCAGCTCCGTCTTGCCGAAGTTCAGTTTGAGGTGGTGATCCGTCATCCACACTGATATGTCTGCCAGACATGCAGAGATGCGATTCGCCACCTGGTCATCAGAAGGGGGAAAGGGGGAAACACAACATGACAACAACACGGCAGCAACACAACTTGACAACAACATGGCAGCACAGACACGGTACAAATGTTGTTGGTCACAACAGACAACAGCACAAAGGGCAAAAGGGTAGAGACAACAATACAGCACCTGAAGCAGCCACAAGTGTCAGTAAGAGTGTCCATGATTGAGTCTTCAAATGTAGTGATGGAGATAAAACGGTCCAGTCTGAGTGGTTTTTCAGCTCGTTCCAGTCGCTAGCTGCAGTGAACTGAAAAGAGGAGTCCATTGGGCTACAAGGTTTTTTGGGGAGGTGATGAGTAGCAGGGCTCCAGGTATACCTGTGATACTATGTGGTTTGAAGACATGAGCAACATCATTCTAGTAAATTGAAATTGTACAATTATCTTTTTTTACACACACAATATATATTGTTCTCTACATAATACTGTATGTTCACAAAGTAACTCTGTGTATGTGTCCTCACAAAGACATTACTACACACACACACACACACACACACACACACACACACACACACACACACACACACACACACACACACACACACACACACACACACACACACACACACACACACACACACACACACACACACACACACACACACACACACACACACACACACACACACACACACACACACACACACACGCCACGTGACCAATGTTACTGGCTGAAAATAATGAGTCCATTTTCCTCCCACCAGTCCTCTTTACACCCCATGAATAGTGTATAGACCCACCACACATCCGGGGGACACGCTGCCAGGAGGGGCACTCAAATAGATCTCTGACATTTATTCCCAGATAAAACATTTCTCATATGAAAGAACACAATAGAATACAAACACACACACACTTTCATGGCCAAATTCATACACAGAAGACACACACACACTCATGACGAAATACATACAGTGGGGTCTGAAATGATTAACACCCTTGATAAAGATGAGAAATAATGACTGTATAAAATAATTCTAATTACTGAGCTAAATGGTATGCTTATAATTATATTATTGTATTATAATATAATTGCCCAGAAAACTAGATTTTGTTTAACAAGTAATATATTTTTTTTCTTCTCAAATAGGTAGGGGTCAAAATGATTGACACCCTAAAGCTTCTTATAAATAAAGTAATAAAAAGTTTAGTATTGGTCCCATATTCCTAGCACGCAATGACTATATCAAGCATGTGACTAGAAACACATTTAATTCATTTGCCTTTGGTTTTGGTTGTGTTTCAGATGACTTTGTGCCCAGTAGAAATACATGGTCAATAATGTACTGTGATACTTCGGTCACTTCTGTTGTAAATAATAATAGAATATGTTTCTAAACACTTCTACATTCATGTGGATCCTACCATGATTACAGATAACCCTGAATGAATCAGGAATAATGATGAGTGAGAAAGTTACTGGGGGGGTCATAGATCAAACCCCCAAGACATGCTTACCCTCCCCTGTTATTTGGTAAAGGTGAAAGGTTAGAACAACTTGGGGGTATGATCTTTGACCCTCTGTAACTTTCTCACTCATCATTATTCAATCATTTTGGAGCCACTTTTCATACACACACATTAATGTACTATATCACACTCAGCCTAACCAACCCACTGTCTGTTCTTACTCTCCACAGTGGATTCATCAGACCACTCAATGTCTAAACACAGGAGAGGACTGAGGTCCTGGATGGAGTTTCAGCTTAACAAACATAGACACGAGACTAACAGGAGAGGACTGGGGTCCTGGATGGAGTTTCACCTTAACAAACATAGACACAAGACTAACAGGAGAGGACTGAGGTCCTGGATGAAGTTTCATCAACAAAATCAATGCACCACTATCTCTCCCTAGCGTCAGAGGCATGTCCATTATTAAAAGTGTGTGTGTGTGTGTGTGTGTGTGTGTGTGTGTGTGTGTGTGAGAGAGAGAGAGAGAGAGAGAGAGAGAGAGAGAGAGAGAGAGAGAGAGAGAGAGAGAGAGAGAGAGAGAGAGAGAGAGAGAGAGAGAGAGAGAGAGAGAGAGAGAGAGAGAGAGAGAGAGAGAGAGAGAGAGAGAGAGAGAGAGAGAGAGAGAGAGAGAGAGAGAGAGAGAGAGAGAGAGAGGTTAGGAATTACACACAGATTTCACCTCAGTGATTGCTTTTATTGTATTCTGTACAAACGTCAGCTGGATCATGGGTAGTGAGTACAAGGTTTCATCAGACGTATTGATCTGAACATAATCAGGATGGGATAAAGAATATGAGTTGATTGCAGCTGATGTGTGATAGATTAGTGGGTTTTGGGGCTGCAGAGACACAGGCATGGTGTTACAGGAAGCCGACAGAGACTGGTGCTGTGGGATCTCAATGTGATGAAGAGAAGTGCTGTCTCACATGTCGCTAGTCTCTGTCTCTCTGTCTCTCTCTCTCTCATTCTCTGTCTCTCTTTTTCTCTCAATTTCAATTCTTGTATATATTTCCCATTTGAGTCCATAAGGAGTACCATCTGTGTCTTGTGTATGTCCTCAGTGGGTGTGGAGGGGTTGTCAGGAGGGCTACCAGGGTGGCTGACAGGGGGTGCTCAGAGGGTGAGATCTCCTGGGCTTGACGTTCTTCATTTGTCTGTTCTGCTGTGGTGTCGATGCTATGGTCAGGGTCTGGGGTGGACTGTTCTGCTGTGGTGTCGATGCTATGGTCAGGGTCTGGGGTGGACTGTTCTGCTGTGGTGTCGATGCTATGGTCAGGGTCTGGGGTGGACTGTTCTGCTGTGGTGTCGATGCTATGGTCAGGGTCTGGGGTGGACTGTTCTGCTGTGGTGTCGATGCTATGGTCAGGGTCTGGGGTGGACTGTTCTGCTGTGGTGTCGATGCTATGGTCAGGGTCTGGGGTGGACTGTTCTGCTGTGGTGTCCATGCTATGGTCAGGGTCTGGGGTGGACTGTTCTGCTGTGGTGTCGATGCTATGGTCAGAGTCTGGGGTGGACTGTTCTGCTGTGGTGTCGATGCTATGGTCAGGGTCTGGGGTGGACTGTTCTGCTGTGGTGTCGATGCTATGGTCAGGGTCTGGGGTGGACTGTTCTGCTGTGGTGTCGATGCTATGGTCAGGGTCTGGGGTGGACTGTTCTGCTGTGGTGTCGATGCTATGGTCAGGGTCTGGGGTGGACTGTTCTGCTGTGGTGTCGATGCTATGGTCAGGGTCTGGGGTGGACTGTTCTGCTGTGGTGTCGATGCTATGGTCAGGGTCTGGGGTGGACTGTTCTGCTGTGGTGTCGATGCTATGGTCAGGGTCTGGGGTGGACTGTTCTGCTGTGGTGTCGATGCTATGGTCAGGGTCTGGGGTGGACTGTTCTGCTGTGGTGTTGAGACTTTTGTCTGGAGCTGAGGGGGGCTGTTCTGTGGCCTCCTCTCTAGTGGCCTCC
>NW_025745742.1:110000-122500 GCF_021184085.1 Oncorhynchus gorbuscha | reverse complement strand
GATGGTATCCTCAATAAAATGATCAAATATACAGACAACAAATTCCAATTGGCTATACTAAAACTCTTTAACATCATCCTTAGCCCCAATATTTGGAACCAAGGACTGATCACCCCAATCCACAAAAGTGGAGACAAATTGGACCCCAATAACTACCGTGGAATATGCGTCAACAGTAACCTTGGGAAAATCCTCTGCATTATCATTAACAGCAGACTCGTACATTTCCTCAATGATAACAATGTACTGAGCCAATGTCAAATTGGCTTTTTACCAAATTACCGTACAACAGACCATGTATTCACCCTGCACACCCTAATTGACAACCAAACAAACCAAAACAAAGGCAAAGTCTTCTCATGCTTTGTTGATTTCAAAAAAGCCTTCGACTCAATTTGGCATGAGGGTCTGCTATACAAACTGATGGAAAGTGGTGTTGGGGGTAAAACATACGACATTCTAAAATCCATGTACACAAACAACAAGTGTGCGGTTAAAATTGGCAGAAAACACACACATTTCTTCACACAGGGTCGTGGGGTTAGACAGGGATGCAGCTTAAGCCCCACCCTCTTCAACATATATATATAAACGAATTGGCGCGGGCACTAGACAAGTCTGCAGCACCCGGCCTCACCCTACTAGAATCCGAAGTCAAATGTCTGCTGTTTGCTGATGATCTGGTGCTTCTGTCACCAACCAAGGAGGGCCTACAGCAGCACCTAGATCTTATGCACAGATTCTGTCAGATCTGGGCCCTGACAGTAAATCTCAGTAAGACCAAAATAATGGTGTTCCAAAAAAGGTCCAGTCACCAGGACCACAAATACAAATTCCATCTAGACACTGTTGCCCTAGAGCACACAAGAAACTATACATACCTTGGCCTAAACATCAGCGCCACAGGTAACTTCCACAAAGCTGTGAACGATCTGAGAGACAAGGCAAGAAGGGCATTCTATGCCATCAAAAGGAACATAAATTTCAACATACAAATTAGGATTTGGCTAAAAATTCTTGAATCAGTCATAGAGCCCATTGCCCTTTATGGTTGTGAGGTCTGGGGTCCGCTCACCAACCAAGACTTCATAAAATGGGACAAACACCAAATTGAGACTCTGCACGCAGAATTCTGCAAAAATATCCTCCGTCTACAACGTAGAACACCAAATAATGCATGCAGAGCAGAATTAGGCCGATACCCACTAATTATCAAAATCCAGAAAAGAGCCGTTAAATTCTATAACCACCTAACAGGAAGCGATTCCCAAACCTTCTACAACAAAGCCATCACCTACAGAGAGATGAACCTGGAGAAGAGTCCCCTAAGCAAGCTGGTCCTGGGGCTCTGTTCACAAACACAAACACACCCTACAGAGCCCCAGAACAGCAGCACAATTAGACCCAACCAAATCATGAGAAAACAAAAAGATAATTACTTGACACATTGGAAAGAATTAACAAAAAAACAGCAAACTAGAATGCTATTTGGCCCTAAACAGAGAGTACACAGTGGCAGAATACCTGACCACTGTGGCTGACCCAAAATTAAGGAAAGCTTTGACTATGTACAGACTCAGTGAGCATAGCCTTGCTATTGAGAAAGGCCGCCTTAGACAGACATAGCTCTCAAGAGAAGACAGGCTATGTGCTCACTGCCCACAAAATGAGGTGGAAACTGAGCTGCACTTCCTAACCTCCTGCCCAATGTATGACCATAGAGAGACATATTTCCCTCAGATTATACAGATCCACAAAGAATTTTAAAACAAATCCAATTTTGAAAAACTCCCATATCTACTGGGTGAAATTCCACAGTGTGCCATCACAGCAGCAAGATTTGTGACCTGTTGCCACGAGAAAAGGGCAACCAGTGAAGAACACACACCATTGTAAATACAACCCATATTTATGATTAGTTATTTTATCTTGTGTCCTTTACCATTTGTACATTGTTAAAACACTGTATATATATATATATATATATATAATATGACATCTGTAATGTCTTTATTGTTTTGAAACTTCTGTATGTGTAATGTTTACTGTTAATTTTTATTGTTTATTTCACTTTATATATATTCACTTTATATATTATCTACCTCACTTGCTTTGGCAATGTTAACACATGTTTCCCATGCCAATAAAGCCCTTGAATTGAATTGAATTGAGAGGGAAAGAAAGAAAGAAATAAAGAAAGTAAGAAAGAAAGAAAGAAAGAAAGAAAGAAAGAAAGAAAGAAAGAAAGAAAGAAAGAAAGAAAGAAAGAAAGAAAGAAAGAAAGAAAGAAAGAAAGAAAGAAAGAAAGAAAGAAAGAAAGAAAGAAAGAAAGACAGACAGACAGACAGACAGACAGACAGACAGACAGACAGACAGACAGACAGACAGACAGACAGACAGACAGACAGACAGACAGACAGACAGACAGACAGACAGACAGACAGACAGACAGACAGACAGACAGACAGACAGACAGACAGACAGACAGACAGACAGAGACATACAGGGAGAAAGAGAGAAGAGGTGGGGGAAATAGAGAGGAAGAGAAAGAGAAAGAGACAGAAAGATAGATAGATAGATGGAGGGAGCCTCCTGAGACCATCCTCCTCTGAACCTTTCTGTAGCCAATGGCAGAGTGAGCCTGCATATTACACAGGCTATCAGAACACAGCAGGAGAGTGGGAAGATAATTAATTCACATTGCTCTCTCTATTATAATATACAGTATCTCTATTATAATATACAGTATCTCTATTATAATACTACAGTATCTCTCTATTATAATATACAGTATCTCTATTATAATACTACAGTATCTCTATTATAATATACAGTATCTCTATTATAATATACAGTATATCTATTATAATATACAGTATCTCTATTATAATACTACAGTATCTCTCTATTATAATATACAGTATCTCTATTATAATACTACAGTATCTCTATTATAATATACAGTATCTCTATTATAATACTACAGTATCTCTCTATTATAATATACAGTATCTCTATTATAATATACAGTATCTCTATTATAATATACAGTATATCTATTATAATATACAGTATCTCTATTATAATATACAGTATCTCTATTATAATATACAGTATCTCTATTATAATACTACAGTATCTCTCTCTATTATAATATACAGTATCTCTATTATAATACTACAGTATCTCTATTATAATATACAGTATCTCTATTATAATATACAGTATCTCTATTATAATATACAGTATCTCTATTATAATATACAGTATCTCTATTATAATATAAAATATCTCTATTATAATATTGCTGTTTCTCTGTTATAATACTACACTATCTCTCTCTATTATAATACTACAGTATCTCTATTATAATATACAGTATCTCTATTATAATATACAGTATATCTATTATAATATACAGTATCTCTATTATAATACTACAGTATCTCTCTATTATAATATACAGTATCTCTATTATAATACTACAGTATCTCTATTATAATATACAGTATCTCTATTATAATACTACAGTATCTCTATTATAATATACAGTATCTCTATTATAATATACAGTATCTCTATTATAATATACAGTATATCTATTATAATATACAGTATCTCTATTATAATATACAGTATCTCTATTATAATATACAGTATCTCTATTATAATACTACAGTATCTCTCTCTATTATAATATACAGTATCTCTATTATAATACTACAGTATCTCTATTATAATATACAGTATCTCTATTATAATATACAGTATCTCTATTATAATATACAGTATCTCTATTATAATATACAGTATCTCTATTATAATATACAATATCTCTATTATAATATTGCTGTTTCTCTGTTATAATACTACACTATCTCTCTCTATTATAATACTACAGTGTCTCTATTATAATACTACTGTTTCTCTATTATAATGTACAGTATTTATATTATAATACTACAGTATCTCTCTCTATTATAATCCTACAGTATCTCTATTATAACATTGCTGTTTCTCTGTTATAATACTACACTAGCTCTCTCTATTATAATACTACAGCATCTCTATTATAATACTACAGTATATATCTCTATTATAATACTACAGTATCTCTATTATAATACTACAGTATCTCTCTCTATTATAATATACAGTATCTCTATTATAACATTGTTGTTTCTCTGTTATAATACTACACTATCTCTCTCTATTATAATACTACAGTATCTCTATTATAATGTACAGTATCTCTATTATAATACTACAGTATCTCTCTCTATTATAATACTACAGTATCTATATTGTAATACTACTGTATCTCTCTCTATTATAATACTACAGTATCTCTATTATAATACTACAGATTCTCTATTATAATACTACAGTATCTCTATTATGATACTGCAGTATCTATATTATAATACTACTCTATCTCCCTCTATTATAATACTACAGTATCTCTCTCTATTATAATACTACAGTATCTCTATTATGATACTGCAGTATCTATATTATAATACTACTGTATCTCCCTCTATTATAATACTACTGTATCTGTAACGGTTTTCTTTAGGTAAAGTAGAGGCGGACCAAAATGCAGCGTGGTTGTTATTCATTGTACTTTAATAAAGAAACTGTACACGAATAAACTAACAAAATAACAACCGTGAAGCTAATGCGAGCTGCGCTGAAACAAGCCATCAACATAGACAATCACCCACAAACAAACAGTGCAACCCAGGCTACCTAAGTATGATTCTCAATCAGAGACAACTAATGACACCTGCCTCTGATTGAGAACCATACTAGGCCGAAACACAGAAATCCCAAATCATAGAAAATCAAACATAGACTGCCCACCCAACTCACGCCCTGACCATACTAAATAAAAACCAAACAAAGGAAATAAAGGTCAGAACGTGACAGTATCTCTATTATAATACTACAGTATCTTTCTCTATTATAATACTACAGTATCTCTCTCTATTATAATACTGTAGTATTTCTCGCTATTATAATACCACAGTATCTCTATTATAATACTGCAGTATCTCGCTCTATTATAATATACAGTATCTCCCTCTATTATAATACTGCAGTATCTCTCTCTATTATAATATACAGTATCTATCTCTATTATAATACTACAGTATCTCTACTTTAATACTACAGCATTTCTATTATTAAAATACTACAGTATCTCTATTATAATACCACAATACCTCTCACTATTATAATACCACAGTATCTCTATTATAATACTGCAGTATCTCTCTCTATTATAATATACAGTATCTCCCTCTATTATAATACTGCAGTATCTCTCTCTATTATAATATACAGTATCTCTCTCTATTATAATACTACAGTATCTCTACTTTAATACTACAGCATCTCTATTCTTAAAATACTACAGTATCTCTATTATAATACTACAGTATCTCTGTCTATTATAATACTACAGTATCTCTCTCTATTATAATACTACAGTATCTCTACTTTAATACTACAGCATCTCTATTATTAAAATACTACAGTATCTCTATTATAATACCACAGTATCTCTCGCTATTATAATACCACAGTATCTCTATTATAATACTGCAGTATCTCTCTCTATTATAATATACAGTATCTCCCTCTATTATAATACTGCAGTATCTCTCTCTATTATAATATACAGTCTCGCTCTCTATTATAATACTACAGTATCTCTACTTTAATACTACAGCATCTCTATTCTTAAAATACTACAGTATCTCTATTATAATACCACAGTATCTCTGTCTATTATACTACTACAGTATTTCTCTCTATTATAATACTACAGTATCTCTATTATAATACTACAGCATCTCTATTATTAAAATACTACAGTATCTCTATTATAATACTACAGTATCTCTCTCTATTATAATACTACAGTATCTCTATTATAATACTACAGTATCTCTCTCTATTATAATACTACAGTATCTCTATTATAATACTACAGTATCTCTCGCTATTATAATACCACAGTATCTCTATTATAATATTGCAGTCTCTCTAATTTACCCACCTTCCTCTTTCTTTTAACCTCAGAATTTCTATGTATCTCCATTCTTCTAGAATTCTTCTTCTTTTTCTCTCCACCAGGTGAGTTACCTGGCAGAAGAAAACATCATGGGCCATATTTTCAGCCGTATTATGCCTTGGGCTTTATTGTATTTACTCTGTGTTCTTTTCCTTCAACAACAAGTTAGATTCAGCCACATGTCTCAACATTACACAACTTTCCATTGGAACTTTTGATCAATATCTAATTTATTAGATGAGATGTGTAGTGACCAAAATACATTTCAATGACATAAACAGCTGCTCCACCATACTCCACATAATGCCCACAACACCCTCCTATCAATCTGTTCATAAACCTGGATGACATTAACAATAGAACCCAGCTCCAATCTCTCTCTCTCTCTCTGTGGATGGGCCGCTCAGAGAGACAGGCAGCCTTCCCTTTTATTTATCCACACTGCTGGGACGACAGGCAAGCAGAGCTACAGACAGACATAAATCTGTGAGCTGGTTGGAGACAGACAGAGAGCCGGGCTGCCTTTGCCACCAGGTTAAGTGAATATCACCCAATGCCTTCTGAAAGAGCTCCTTCCCTCGCCTCGCAGCTCCCAGTCCCATTTCCCACTCACATTAAAGATGTGTTTCATTCCTGCCCTATTTGGATGGAAAGACATTTTACCCTCTTTTATTGAAGGTCATAAAATATATAGTGTCTTTTTTTTAACGTTCTGCATAACATTTACATTTTCTATTGTATAAATGTGATCTGCGCGAGGCAGACTGAATAAAACATTCATGGCAAAAGCCCTTTCTGCTGTGACATTTGGTCCCCTATCTATCATCAGTTTTTTATATGCAGCGCAGGGGAACGAACGCTGGTCAAATGTTTAAATGTGGCCTCTCCGTATAAAATGTAAACCCCGCTTTCACATTAACACCCGCCGGCTAGTAGATGGAAATGCCTTTTCTGCGGAGATAAGAGACAAGTAAAATGGAAATGACTGGCAAGGCTGTTGTGGCAGGAGGGAGGGCGGTGATGGGCTCCAGGAAATTGAAGCATGTCAATAAAATTAGAAAATGCCACCTCTGCCTGCCTCCACGCAGCCGGCGGAAATGGAAATGTGGCCCGGTAACTGGAACGAGAGGCAATACTGTACTCTATTGTGACTCTCTCTCTGTGTCTCCTTTTTACATCTCCATCACAATCAGAATTGTACAGTGGTATTAAGGTTGCAAAGGGCTCGATTTATTGTCCCGTTTGATTTAAATAGGCTTTTAATTGGAATGTGAATAATACAATTGCTCCGCTTCTTATGTATTGGTCAGGGTTAAGGATTCAATATGAAGGATATGGGACAGGTGTTGGACTGGACCGCTTCAGATAGAAGTGAGAGAGATCATTTTAGGGCTTCTGCTCCAAACCAATGCCTCACCACCAGCCTTATCACCTTGTTGCTTGGTTCCTTGTTGCTTTCTGGCATATTGATACATCCTTTCAGACTTGCGAGAGGGAATCAACAAGGACTTACGGATAGAGTGGAAGTATTGGTTTGAAATAGAGTCTGAAATGAAACGCCATGAAATCAGACTTTTTCCGGCTTTATTTACACACAGTAACCCACATTATCCAGAGTGCTTTATTTACACACAGTAACCCACATTATCCAAGTGAGAGAAAAAAATTCTGAAACTCTGAAAATTAATAAAAATTTAAAAACAGCAAAATATTGATCACAATATAGGAGCCATATTTAGGAAAACCAAAGTTCCAACGGCTGGGCCTAATATAGTGTATAAGAGGTCACACAATACGTTTTTTAGTGATTCCTATGTTGTCGATGTAAAGAATATTTGTTGGTCTGTGGTGTGTAATGAGGGGTAACTGTCACGGCTGACTAGGTGTGTAGGTAGGAATCAGGTGCAGAGAGCAGAGAGTTCCAGGGGAAAAATGACCTTTATTCCGGCACCGAAAATGGTAATGCCCAAAACACAGGGTGCAAACGCTAACCAACCCAAACACAGTGTAAACACAGTCTGGAGCACAACAACACCTATGACACAAGCGTAAACACAAAAATAATCCACCACAACAAAGGGGGGGGTCCACAATGTTAAATAGGGAAACAAATCAAGAAACACAAATCGGAAACAGGTGCAACTCATAAGACAAAACTAATAGAAAAGGGAAAAGGGATCGGTGGCGGCTAGTAGGCCGGTGACGATGACCGCCGAGCACCGCCCCAACAGGCAGGGGAGCCAACTTCGGGGGGAGTCGTGACAGCAACCAGATGCTGCACTTCACACATTTATGAAATTGCTTATTCCAGTTACTAATAAGCATGCACCCATTAAGAAAATGATTGTAAAAACTGTTGAATCCCCGTGGATTGATGAGGAATTTAACAATTGTATGGTTGAGAGGTATGAGCCAAAAGGAATGGCAAATAAGTCTGGCTGCACAACCGATTGTCAAATGTAAAATAAATAAAAAGCAGAAGAAACTATACTGTGAAACAAAGATGCATGATGTAAAGAATGACCGTAAAAAGCTTTGGAGCACCTTAAATGACATTTTGGGCAAAAAGGCAAATTCAGCTCCATCATTCATCACAAAACCCACTGATATTGCCATTTACTTTAATGATTTTTTCATTCGTAAACTTATGCATGACATGTTATGAAAGACAAGCATTGTAATTTTGAATTCCGTAAATGAGTGTGGAAGAAGTGGGAGAAGTATTGTTGTCTTTCAACAATGACAAGCCACCGGGGTCTGACAATTTGGATGGAAAATTACTGAGGATAGTAGTGAACGATATTGCCACTCCTATTTGCCATATCTTCAATCTAAGCCTACTAGAAAGTGTGTGCCCTCAGTCCTGGAGGGAAGCAAAAGTAATTTGACTACCCAAGAATAGTAAAGCCCCATTTACTGGCTCAAATAGCCAACCAATCAGCCTGTTACAAGCACTTTGTAAACTTTTGGAAATGGTGTTTGACCAGATACAATGCTATTTTACTGTAATCAAATTGACAACAGACTTTCATCATAGGGAAGGACATTCAACAAGCACAGCACTTACTCAAATGACTGATGATTGGCTGAGAGAAATGTATGATAAAAATATTGTAGGTGTTGTTTTAGACTTCAGTGTGGCTTTTGACATTATCGATCATCATCTGCTGATGGAAAAACATATGTGTTGTGGCTTTACACCCCTGCCTTATTGTGGATAAAGCGTTACCTGCCTA
Organism: Oncorhynchus gorbuscha; assembly: GCF_021184085.1. NCBI lineage: Eukaryota > Metazoa > Chordata > Actinopteri > Salmoniformes > Salmonidae > Oncorhynchus > Oncorhynchus gorbuscha. The sequence goes on along the minus strand of NW_025745742.1, from coordinate 113,185 downwards.
ACAGAACACAGAGTGTGTTCTTTAATGGAAGCCTCTCCAACATAATCCAGGTAGAATCAGGAATTCCCCAGGGCAGCTGTCTAGGCCCATTACTTTTTCAATCTTTACTAATGATATGACACTGGCCTTGAGTAACTCAACACTACACACGTCAGCTACTACAGCGACTGAAATCACTGCAACACTTAACAAAGAGCTGTAGTTAGTTTCAGAATGGGTGGCAAGGAATAAGTTTGTTCTAAATATTTTAAAAACTAAAAGCATTGTATTTGGGACAAACCTTTCTCTAAATCATAAACCTCAACTAAATATTGTAATAAATCATGTAGAAATTGAGGTGACTAAACTGCTTGGAGTATACCTGGATTGTAAACTGTCATGGTCAAAGATGTTGATACAACAATAGCTAAGATGGGGAGGAGTCAGTCCATAATAAAGCGCTGCTCTGCCTTATTAACAACACTATCAACAAGGCAGGTCGTAAAGGCCCAAGTGTTGTCACACCTAGACTACTGTCCAGTCGTGTGATCTGGTGCCACAAAGAGGGACTTACAATTACAATTGGCTCAGTACAAGGCAGCACAGCCAGACCTTCTACACCTGCATTGCTTGCTGTTTGGGGTTTTAGGCTGGGTTTCTGTACAGCACTTTGAGATATCAGCTGATGTAAGAAGAGCTATATAAATATATTTGATTTGATGTACACGGAGAGCTAACATTAATAATGTGCCTCTATATCTCTCATGGCTCAAAGTTGAGGAGAGATCGACTTCATCACTACTTGTTTTTGTAAGAGGTGTTAACAAGCTGAATTCCCAGAGGTGTCTGTTTAAACTTCTAGCACACAGCTCGGACACCCATGCATACCCCACAAGACATGCCACCAGAGGTCTCTTCACAATCCCCAAGTCCAGAATAGACTATGGGAGGCGCACAGTTCTACATAGAGCCATGGCCACATGGAACTCTATTCCACATCAGGTAACTGATGCAAGCAGTAGAATACGCTAAAAAAATATATATACAAATACACCTTATGGAACAGCGGAGACTATGAAGAGACACACACACACAGGCACAGACACACATACACATGATAAGACACGCACTCTACATACATGTACACATGGATTTTGTATTGTTGATATGTGATAGTAGAGTAGTGGACTGAGGGAACACACTTAATGTGTTGTGAAAAGTGTCATGCAATGTAATGTCATGTTTTAAATTGTATATAGCTGCCTTAATGTTGCTGGACCCCAGGAAGAGTAGCTGCTGCCTTGGCAGGAACTACTGAGTATCCTTAATAAATATGAATACACATACAGTCCTCCATTTACCTCAGGACCATGGGGAAGTGTGGGAGTGGTCAGGTCCAGTCAGGTCCATGAGGGCATGCAGGAGTGGTCAGGACTACGAGGGCATGCAGGAGTGGTCAGGTCCAGTCAGATCCAGGAGGGCATGAAGCAGTGGTCAGGAGTGGTCAGGTCCACTCAGGTCCATGAGGGCATGCAGGAGTGGTCAGAACTACAAGGGCATGCAGGAGTGGTCAGGACTACGAGGGCATGCAGGAGTGGTCAGGACTATGAGGGCATGCAGGAGTGGTCAGGAGTGGTCAGGACTACGAGGGCATGCAGGAGTGGTCAGGACTACGAGGGCATGCAGGAGTGGTCAGGACTATGAGGGCATGCAGGAGTGGTCAGGAGTGGTCAGGACTACGAGGGCATGCAGGAGTGGTCAGGAGTGGTCAGGACTACGAGGGCATGCAGGAGTGGTCAGGACTGCAGGAGTGGTCAGGGCATGCAGGAGTGGTCAGGAGTGGTCAGGACTACGAGGGCATGCAGGAGTGGTCAGGACTACGAGGACATGCAGGAGTGGTCAGGACTACGAGGGCATGCAGGAGTGGTCAGTGGTCAGGACTACGAGGGCATGGTCAGGACTGGTCAGAGGGCATGCAGGAGTGGTCAGGACTACGAGGGCATGCAGGAGTGGTCAGGACTACGAGGGCATGCAGGAGTGGTCAGGAGTGGTCAGGACTACGAGGGCATGCAGGAGTGGTCAGGACTACGAGGGCATGCAGGAGTGGTCAGGACTACGAGGGCATGCAGGAGTGGTCAGGAGTGGTCAGGACTACAAGGGCATGCAGGGGTGGTCAGGAGCGGTCAGGACTACGAGGGCATGCAGGGGTGGTCAGGAGTGGTCAGGACTACGAGGGCATGCAGGAGTGGTCAGGTCCAGTCAGATCCAGGAGGGCATGAAGGAGTGGTCCTGAGGGTGGACACTTTTTTGAGACATGTGTTGAGGTGGACAATGTCCTCCAAACTGTCTTCCTCTCCTTCTTTCCTTCCCTGTTTTGGGACATGTGTTTGTCACGGACGTCCTCCTCTTCATCTGAAGAGGAGAAGCGAGAAGGATCGCAGAACCAAAATGCGGCGTGGTATGTGTTCATCATGAATTTTAATAAAGAAAACACTGAACACTGAAAAACTATACAAAAACAATAAACGAAATAACGACCGTGAAGCTAATGAGAACTGTGCTGACACAAGCAATCAACATTGACAATCACCCACAAACAAACAGTGCAACCCAGGCTACCTAAGTATGATTCTCAATCAGAAACAACTAATGACACCTGCCTCTGATTGAGAACCATACTAGGCCGAAACATACAAATCCCCAAATCATAGAAAAACAAAAAAGACTGCCCACCCCACCTCACACCCTGACCATACTAAATAAATACAAAACAAAGGAAATAAAGGTCAGAACGTGACAGTGTTGAGGTGGACAATGTCCTCCAAACTGTCTTCCTCTCCTTCTTTCCTTCCCTGTTTTGGGACATGTGTTGAGGTGGACAATGTCCTCCAAACTGTCTTCCTCTCCTTCTTTCCTTCCCTGTTTTGGGACATGTATTGAGGTGGGACAATGACCTCCAAACTGTCTTCCTCTCCTTCTCTCCTTTCCTTCCCTGTTTTGAGACGTGTTGAGGTGGACAATGTCCTCCAAACTGTCTTCATCTCCTTCTCTCCTTCTTTCCTTCCCTGTTTTGGGACATGTGTTGAGGTGGGACAATGAGCTCCAACCTGTCTTCCGCTCTGAAAGGATAAAAGCAAGGTGCCAGAAAACCCAACTTGATCCGTCTTTAGTTCTTACAAATCTTATCCTTGTTCTGCCCTCCCCTT
>NW_025745742.1:47500-107500 GCF_021184085.1 Oncorhynchus gorbuscha | reverse complement strand
CTGCTGTAGGCTACTGCTGCTGGTGGACTGCTGCATATTTGGCTGCATGGTGGACAAACGATGTGTCATTTGGAGAGTTCGTGGACTTGCAGCCACAGTATTGAATTCTGTATTATGGTTTTACTGAAGGAAATCGATAGCCGCATATTTGTTCCACTCTCCCAGTCAACTCCGTCACGTCTGTGGTGCCCTGCAAGTGTGAATTGCAGTAAACTCTAAATACTCGTATACCTTAGGCAAGCCTATCATATGCATGCCAAAAGACAAGCCACGAATGGCGAGAGAAATAAAGTATATTTCCACGTGGAAATGTAGCTGACAGGTTCATGGTGGTTATCTGTCTTTCTAAATGGAATAGATTGAGCCAGCTTGCAGAAGCAAAAAACGCGTGTTTGAGACAAACGGGAGTGCGCACGCGCGCACATGTCTGTCTGTCTGTGCCCGTGCTCGAGCCCGCGTGCGAGGCTGTGCTCTTTCTGCTCTCTCTGACCCCAGTGGCAGTCCCATCTCACTACACCGCTCTCCGGCTTCTCCTCTGTCAGATCGAGGCTGCTCTCTCTCTCTCTCTTGCTCCCCCTCTCCGCTTCTGTCTGTCTCGTTTCCACAAGAGCCAGCCGAGGTCCCCCAGGGTCGAAGGTTCTGCCCTGCCCGCCCAGACTGCAACCCCCGCCGGCCTCCAAATCGGCATTCTCCCGCATGGATCTGCGTCTTTTGACAGCGTAGAGGGCGACCCCGGGACACGTATCCGCCAGAACGAAGGTAGCTATATTCACCTCTGGCTTTGAAAATCGCAGGCATGGAGAGAATAAGAAAACATGACACAAAGCCGCAGGTTAGAGGTGCCTTGTCATTTACGAGGGAGAGCAAGAGGTTAGTGCAGATGGTTCGCTGACACTGACCACCTTTGCTGTTTCTTTATACGAGATGCCAGAACGCACAGTTCACAGATCCTTTTAGTTCATTATTGAAAACAGCAATGTTATGGCAAGCGGTGCACTGAGCTAGTAATGTGTGGTACCATAGGGTCAGTGTGTTTCCCTCTCCCCGACTATAGTAATGCGGTGGTAAATAGTGGATTTATAATTTGAATGTGCATTTTTAAAGTTAGGAACGTGTATATGTTTGCATTGGAAGAAATAGTAACTACAGTATATTGGCGCGAAAGCATTTAATATGGGAAGCTAAAGCGTGCATTTAAAATGCATGGGCAGATTTAGCTACTTGAAGTAGCTAGTTGCAGCTAGCTATGTAGGCTACCAAGGTAAACCATAATAGGCTATTGCAAAATACACACGTATGGAATATCTCGCTACCAATACCATGCATGCTCACTGTCTGCAGTTTCACGTTTTTCAATGGAGTGCTGCAAGCATTGGGCAAAGTTCACGGGTGTCTGTTTACAGTAGCCTAGGCTAGTGCAGGCCTAGTGGAAACTGTACAATTTCAAGTCCACAGACAACTTGGAGATATTTGATTGCATGTATTGTTATCTTCTGTTATCTTCTAGGCCTAAATGGTGATGGCTAAACACAGGGAGGCATTTCGCCTAATTGGTACATAGCCATGGTCGCAATGTTGCTTTGGAGTTGTTACAATGTATATCATATATATAATGTATATATATATACATGGTATCATCTTATGTTGCGAGTAGTATAATGTATACTTGTGTTTTGTTGCGTCGATAAATTGTATCAAAATAAAATACAAATCAAATGTTTTTCGTCACGAACACAGAGTACAGCATAGAGGCTATAAAAGGTGCCAGGAAAACCTTGTGTTAGCTCCCACAACAATGCAGTGCACAAATCTATATCAATCATTTAAAAACGTCTGATTAAAAATAAAAATGAGTTTAGGTAATTAGCTTATACAAAGTAATGAACGGATATGTACACAATAGGATATGCAGTATATATTATGAATGTGCTAAGTCAAGTATGACTGCATTTACAAATATAAAGTAGTGTCTGCGTGGCTATCAAGCACTTGTTAACACTGAAATGAATCCTCTCCTGAACTCAGCGACCGTTGTTTAGATTTTTCAATTAGTGATGGACTTTTTAAATTGAGGGGCACAGTAGGCTACCGGTCCTTGCATCGGAGAGACAGTGCAAGTGGAGGTCTCGTATAAAAGCTTGCAGGTGCGATGTCAAGCCCACAGTGGCTACTTACTACTGACTATAATCAATCAGGGGTTGAGACAGGAGGGAGCGACACAAGGGTTGAGGGAGCACAGCAGAACTGAAGCACCGTTGAGCAAGCTTCCAAAGCGGTATGAGAAATCACACGACACCGGTAACTTGGGTCGTTTTCTTGGGTCAGTAACGTCAGTTTATGTTAGTTACTCTTAGTTCATAAACAATCGCACACTATTGTGATTTATGCTATTTAGGATTGACCATTATTGATCTATTTCTCTGATAGGTGAGTTTGTGCCTTAAATTAAAATGTTACTAACTGCATTACTATCAAAACGTATTTTTCTAAATCTTTATGGATATACATTTACAATTTGAAAGTAAACTGACTTTTGCAATTAACTACGATTCATTTTTAATTTAATATGACGAGCTATAACCACATTGTAAAATTAGGAGAGCATCAGACAATCTATGCTTCTGCATGCAACTATTTAATTAGTACAATTTTATGCTCAAATTTATTTGTTGTACTTTTATACTTTTAATATTTGTTTTCAATGTCAAAATGATTTATACATGTATTGTAATCCATTAATATGGTCATTTCACATGTGTTTGAACAAACTGCATGGTCTCCTTATAGCATCTGTTTAATGACCAATGGTTGGGCAGTTTAGTTATTTTGTCATACAGGATGAGTTGGTCTTCATCCTAAATAATAATGAAATGTTCAGGGAAATTACTGCAGAATCAATGGTTTGTAGTTATTCCTTTCTGATCGGCAGTTGACAGATGTTCTTAGATGGCCTTAGAGTAGTTTCAGATAGTTAGGCTATGGTTATTGAAATTACTGCATGTGTATTTTTTCTGTCCAGATTATTATAATATTTTTTTTTATAATACTATTGCAAAATTATAATTGTCTGGTTTAATCTGTTTGACAAATCACGTCCACAATCAACATAAGGAGGGTTGTTACTGACTCTTTCAACTGTTCCTTATTTAGCAAATGAAGACGCAGTATTTCCCTATTTAATATTACGAGCACCTGCTTACAGTATCACTTCCCATATACAGACGGTATCTTCAGTATTTAGTACAATTTACCATTTTTACAAACATTTGCCAGTTTCTCAGTTTACTGTCGATGTCTGTCATCACGGCAACCGCTGTTCAGGAAAATGATTGTGTTTTGGTTTCGAGGAAGCTTGATGTGTGTACATATTTACCAATCAGAATGGTCTATTCTTACTATTTCCATCACAGTCTCATCTACATTTACAACGTGTATGTTTGTGATTTAAACACTGGTTCAACCGTGTTCTGTTTCTGTTTCTCTTCTCTTTGTTTCTCTTCAGATTGCTGTGTGGTTGTGGTTCAGTGTGGTTGATCCGGTTTTGTACAGGAGGCGGTTATAGTTCTGAGCAGCGGTTCTGAAGGATGACCGCTGAATGGTTCAGCCTTGGATCCTGGTGAACAGTGTCTGATGTCCGAACGGTGGAAGCATGGCTCATGGAATCACCTCTCAGGGCAAAGTGACCATCACAGTGGACGAGTACAGCTCCAACCCCACACAGGCCTTCACTCACTACAACATCAACCAGAGCCGCTTTCAACCTCCACATGTCCACATGTGAGTACGCACGCACGCACGCACGCACGCACGCACGCACGCACGCACGCACGCACACACACACACACACACACACACACACACACACACACACACACACACACACACATTGTTTTCCTATTCCTTCTTACCAAACTTATACTATGCAATGTTCTACCTGCAGGTTCTAGCTGTGTTCTAGGTTCTAGCTGTGTTCTAGGTTCTACCGCTGTTGTAGGTTCTAGCTGTGGTGTAGGTTCTACTGCTGTTGTAGGTTCTATCTGTGTTGTAGGTTCTCCCTGTGTTGTAGGTTCTATCTGTGTTGTAGGTTCTATCTGTGTTGTAGGTTCTCCCTGTGTCGTAGGTTTTCCCTGTATTGTAGGTTCTACTGTGTTGTAGGTTCTATCTGTGTTGTAGGTTCTCCCTGTGTCGTAGGTTCTCCCTGTTTTGTAGGTTCTACTGTGTTGTAGGTTCTATCTGTGTTGTAGGTTCTACTGCTGTTGTAGGTTCTATCTGTGTTGTAGGTTCTATCTGTGTTGTAGGTTCTCCCTGTGTTGTAGGTTCTATCTGTGTTGTAGGTTCTACCTGTGTTGTAGGTTCTACCTGTGTTGTAGGTTCTATCTGTGTTGTAGGTTCTCCCTGTGTTGTAGGTTCTATCTGTGTTGTAGGTTCTACTGCTGTTGTAGGTTCTATCTGTGTTGTAGGTTCTCCCTGTTTTGTAGGTTCTACTGTGTTGTAGGTTCTATCTGTGTTGTAGGTTCTACTGCTGTTGTAGGTTCTATCTGTGTTGTAGGTTCTATCTGTGTTGTAGGTTCTCCCTGTGTTGTAGGTTCTATCTGTGTTGTAGGTTCTACCTGTGTTGTAGGTTCTACCTGTGTTGTAGGTTCTATCTGTGTTGTAGGTTCTCCCTGTGTTGTAGGTTCTCCCTGTGTTGTAGGTTCTACCTGTGTTGTAGGTTCTATCTGTGTTGTAGGTTCTACCTGTGTTGTAGGTTCTATCTGTGTTGTAGGTTCTCCCTGTGTTGTAGGTTCTACCTGTGTTGTAGCTGATAACAGCAGTCTTCTGAAGCATGTTGTCCCTACAGCATGTTCACTATGTCCTCTGTCTATCAGGCTGCTCTCTTCCTTTATTTATCCAGCCACTTCTTTAGCGTTACCGTTGTCTGGTCTGCTACCCAATGCCCTGCTTTTCATCAGCAGGCCAAAGTGCTCTGACCGGAGAATCTCCACCGCATGTGGTCAACAGACCGCTGTGGGCAGAGACGATGTGGCAGATTTATGAAAAAGGCATTGTAATATTTATGATTTAAGCGGGCTCTTTTGCAGGCTGGTGCGAGGCTTGACGTTGCGGTCGACTCTGTGGTTGTCTGAATGCCTGGCCTGTGGTCTCTCTCTGACTCTCATCTTAAGGTGTATGGACACGATGTTCTGACCACTATACATCTGTCCTCCTGGTCCTTTTTCAACCATCAAATACCATTGGATCCTCACATAGTTGTTTAAATGAACCATTGAAGATAAATCGTTATATACCATGTCATGCAAATCATTGTTGTTACACATTATCACATCTGGTATTTTTCACCTTTTGTTTTTTGATTTATGTATTTTGTTTCACCTTTATTTAACCAGGTAGACCAGATCACCTTTATTTAACCAAGTAGCCCAGATCACCTTTATTTAACCAGGTAGACCAGATCACCTTTATTTAACCAGGTAGACCAGATCACCTTTATTTAACCAGGTAGCCCAGATCACCTTTATTTAACCAGGTAGACCAGATCACCTTTATTTAACCAAGTAGCCCAGATCACCTTTATTTAACCAGGTAGACCAGATCACCTTTATTTAACCAGGTAGACCAGATCACCTTTATTTAACCAGGTAGACCAGATCACCTTTATTTAACCAGGTAGACCAGATCACCTTTATTTAACCAGGTAGACCAGATCACCTTTATTTAACCAGGTAGACCAGATCACCTTTATTTAACCAGGTAGACCAGATCACCTTTATTTAACCAGGTAGGCCAGATCACCTTTATTTAACCAGGTAGACCAGATCACCTTTATTTAACCAGGTATGCCAGATCACCTTTATTTAACCATGTAGGCCAGATCACCTTTATTTAACCATGTAGGCCAGTTGAGAACAAGTTCTCATTTACAACTGCGACCTGGACAAGATAAAGCAAAGCAGTGCAACACAAACAACAACACAGAGTTACACATGGAATAAACATACAGCCAATAATACAATAGAAAAGGTCTATATACAGTGTGTACAAATGAGGTAGGATAAGGGAGGTAAGGTTCTTGTTTTGACATAGGAAATACCTGAGAAAACGTTAATGACATTATACTGTAATTAGATAATACTTGAATTACCTGAACTACCATTTTGATTCTTTGGGATACAATAAGCTAAGCACCATGATAAATACATGCATGTGTTTCCTGCACTCTTCTACTGGGCTGCCAGTATCTGAGGCATTCATTCTTTAACCTGTGTATGAGACTGAGACTGCTGCTGTATATTCACTGAGACTGCTGCTGTACATTTACACACACACACACACACACACACACACACACACACACACACACACACACACACACACACACACACACACACACACACACACACACACACACACACACACACAACACACACACACACACACACACACACACACACACACACACACACACACACACACACACACACACACACACATTCACAGGCGTTCCTTGTACACACACACACCCCACACAGACAAACAAACACAAACACACACACACATAAACCCCTCCCCCACCATGTAAGAGTGCTTATAGAATGCGTGCTCTGTTCTGGGAAAGTAAGGTTTGTTTAGATGGGGTAGATAATGATCAGATTGGCCCGGGGTCAGCCTAGCCCTGCCGCTGAAGGAACTCTATTTAGACAGAAATAAAGACCTTGCTGCTCCTCCTGAACCAAAGAGAAAAAATAGGAGAGATGTGGGTTGCCTTATGAAACTTTATCCTTGCTAATGTTTTTGTGCCGGGCAGGCAGTCCAGGAGACACTATTTAGATGTCTGTGACTCGCAGCACAGCAGTATCTCTTGTAGAGGTCGACCGATTATGATTTTTCAACGCTGATACCGATACCGATTATTGGAGGACCCAAAAAAGCCGATACCGATTCATCCCCCGATTTTTAAAAATGTGTTTGTAATAATGACAATTACAACAATACTGAATTAACACTTATTTACATTTTTTCATTTAATTTTTTAAATATATATTTTTTACCCCTATTCTCCCCAATTTTTGTGGTATCCAATTGTTTTAGTAGTTACTATCTTGTCTCATCACTACAACTCCCGTACGGGCTCGGGAGAGACGAAGGTTGAAAACCATGCGTCCTCCGAAACACAACCCAACCAAGCCACACTGCTTCTTCACACAGTCCGCATCCAACCCGGAAGCCAGCCGCACCAATGTGTCGAAGGAAACACCGTGCACCTGGCGACCTGGTTAGCGTGCACTGCACCCGGCCTGCCACAGGAGTCACTAGTGCGCGATGAGACAAGGATATCCCTACCGGCCAAACCCTCCCTAACCCGGATGACACTAGGCCAATTGTGCGTCGCCCCATGGAACTCCCGGTCGCGGCCGGCTGCGACAGAGCCTGGGCTCGAACCCAGAATCTCTGGTGGCACAGCTAGCACTAGACCACTGCACACACTCAGGGTGTATGCACACACACACACACACACACACACACACACACACACACACACACACACACACACACACACACACACACACACACACACACACACACACACACACACACACACACACACACACACACACACACACACACACATTCAGACCCCATCAGCTGCAATTTCTTGCTAATGCTTGGTAACGTGACCCAGGAGTCAAAGTGAACATTCTTGAGAGCATGGGAGCCTCTCTGTGTCAGACAAACATAGCCCAACCATGTTTGTGTTGCTTTATTTTCCAAACTGTCTGTTTTCCCTTTCCTCTCCTTTTAGTCGTCCCATGAAGTGAAATGCTCAGCAACTTGGAACATGTGCTTTGAGTTGGGCCGGTAATCGCATTGCGTCCAATTTGAGCGGGATGTGAGGGTAAAATGCAGAGGAGGCCAGACAGAGAAGCATGGAGTTTAGACTGGGACTAAGGAGGCACTGGGAGTTTAGACTGGGACTAAGGGGACACTGGGAGTTTAGACTGGGACTAAGGGGACACTGGGAGTTTAGACTGGGACTAAGGGGTTTGGACACTGGGGAGTTTGAGACTGGGACTAAGGGGACACTGAGACTGGGACAAAGGGGACACTGAGACTGGGACTAAGGGGACACTGAGACTGGGACAAGGGGACACTGAGACTGGGACAAAGGGGACACTGAGACTGGTACTAAGGGGACACTGAGACTGGGAATAAGGGGACACAGAATTTAGACTGGGACTAAGGGTACACTGGGCTCTTTAGGGAGGTGGGGGTGTAGGTGCTTAAAGGTTGGCATGCGTCCAAGATCACTTTTTAACACACACGCATACATGCAGTCAACCATGCAAACACACGCTGACACACGCTGACACACACACACACACACACACACACACACACACACACACACACACACACACACACACACACACACACACACACACACACACACACACACACACACACACACACACACACACACACACACACACACACACACACACACACACACACACACACACACACTGAGACAGCTCTACACGGGAGCGCTCCTCGCTGCTTTTAAAACACTAAATTGCGATGCAGCAGAATTCCTTTCTAGATGGTTTGGTAAAATGTGGAATTGCGTTGTTATTGTTGAATGTGGTGTTAGAATTACACGTTCACTTGATCATGTGGAAATGGAAATTGAATCCCCAAAATAGGACTGAGTTGCATCATCTTTTTCATTCTATTTGATTCCGTTGTTCTTCTCCAGATGCCTCGTTAATTACTTTCAATCTCTGAATAATTGAGAAGCTCCTAAAAGTGTGAATCATTTAACAACATCAACCCAACTGTGTGTCTGTGTGTTCTGTATAAATGCTAAAGAACAGAATCAAAGCCATACAGTTGTGTTCATCCAAATGAACTCGGTTGATTTTCTTCTTCTGACAATTAGCCCAGCACATGTCTAGATATGTGCTGTATGGTTTTGGACTGTGATGGGATTTGCTGTGATATAGCGTCCTCTTTGTGAACATGGAGGGGTGTTTGGGGGAGAGAGGACTACTGACGGGTAGTGTGTCACATGACAGAAATACGCAAACAAGCGGGGGCTTTTGGGATAGTAGCCTAATCGGGCTCCCGAATGGCACAGAGGTCTAAGGCACTGCAAATCAGTGCTAGAGGCGTCACTACAGACCCTGGTTCGATTCCAGGCTGTATCACAACCGGCCATGATTGGGAGCCCCATGGGGCAGCGCACAATTGGCCCAGCGTCGTTCGGGTTAGGGTTTGACCCGGGTAGGCCGTCATTGTAAAGAATTTGGTCTTAGTTGACTTGTTAGTTAAATAAAGGTTAAATTTTAAAAAATGAAAAAGGGTACTGTCATCTCCATGTGAATGTTAAGTCACTGCGTTTGATTCACATGCATAGAATTTTCTAAGTCACACATCATGAAACCCGCAAAGGAAATCAGTCTAGCCGAACCTGCCCCTTTACCCCTGCTGGCCTCTTTACTCTCTTTACTCTCATCCGTTCCTCCCCCCTTCACCTTCTTCACTCTTCCCTCCCCTCACTTTCCTCCCCTCTTCACCCCTCTCTCCTTCCCTACTCAGACAGTTTCAGGAGAAGTTTTTCCCCCTCGTTGGAACAGACGGTATCTCTTTGTTTGCGGGGCCCACTGCTTCACCGCAGCCAGAATGGAGTGCTTTTGAAACAGGAGAACCCTTGATTGAGTTCCTCTCCTACCCTTGGCCCTGGCGCTACAGCAAGGTGGACGGGGGTTAAGTGACAGTTGACATTTGGCAGGTCTGTTGTTTTGAGATGGAAGCCATTTTGAGGTCCTTCAGATACTGGCCTTCCCCCAGGACCCCGTGGCGGAGGGGATGTCTCCATGATGCCACTTCCTGTGTCGTTAGGAATAGACTCCTTTCATGTTGCAAGTTTTAGACCACTGCCTTGTGCCCTCGTTTGATTTAATATTTACTGAGCTTTTGTTGAAGCCGTTTGCATTTACAATTGCAAATGTATCCTGACATCCCTCTGGCGTAGACATTATAATGTGTAAAAAGGCAACGTACTTTCCATTTTGCAGCTTGGTAAAAGCTTGACAAATATTTGGTAAATGTATGTGGTGGATGTGGGTCAGTGTGGGTCTGTGTGGGGGTAGTTTGTTTGTGCTTGAAGCTCTTTATGAGTGTGGATATGTTGCTACCACATCCTGTAGTTTGTTTTGACACCGTTCTGCACAGGTATCAGACTGACGATGTATATTCAGACTAATAACAGTTCATTCCTCTGTGTCGGCTCTAAATCCTGAAATCCCTGGTATTGTGCTTGTGTATGTGTGAGGCTGCAGAAACAAACACACACACACACCGCTCTAACACGCAATGTCTCTGCCCATCCCCCCTGTAGCCAGAGGCCTGTCAGCAGCACAATTAAGGGCTGTGGCGTAATGAAAGGAACATTAGCAGAAGCAATTTATTCCTCAATGAAACGCCGGAAGGTTCCGTCCGTGGTGATATTAAACACAGGCTTTGTGTTCCATACTCTCCCATTATGGTAGGACTAACAGGGAGGGGCCAGCAGGACTATTTATTTTTATATTTTATTTAACCTTTATTTAACAAGGCAAGTCAGTTAAGAACAAATTCTTATCTACAATTATGGCCTACAGAGAACTGCCTTGTTCAGGAGCAGAACGGCAGATTTTTACCTTGTCAGCTCAGGGATTCGATCCAGCAACCTTTCGGTTACTGGCCCAACACTAGGCCGCTCCAGGACTATCAGGGAGGGGCCAGCAGGACTAACAGGGAGGGGCCAGCGGGACTAAGGGCGGGGCCAGCATGACTAACATGGAGGGGCCAGAGGGACTAACAGGGAGGGGCTAGCGGGACTAAGGGAGGGGCAAGCATGACTAACATGGAGGGGCCAGAGGGACTAACAAGGAGGGGCCAGCGGGACTAAGGAAGGGGCCAGCATGACTAACAGGGAGGGACCAGAGGAACTATCAGGGAGGGGCCAGCGGGACTAAGGAAGGGGCCAGCATGACTAACAGGGAGGGGCCAGAAAGGACTAACAGGGAGGGGCCAGCGAGACTAAGGAAGGGGCCAGCATGACTAACATGGAGGGGCCAGAGGGACTAACAGGGAGGGGCCAGCGGGACTAAGGAAGGGGCCAGCAAGACTAACAGGGAGGGACCAGAGGGACTAACAGGGAGGGGCTAGCGGGACTAAGGAAGGGGCCAGCATGACTAACAGGGAGGGGCCAGCGGGACTAAGGAAGGGGTCAGCATGACTAACATGGAGGGGCCAGAGGGACTAACAAGGAGGGGCCAGCGGGACTAAGGAAGGGGCCAGCATGACTAACAGGGAGGGACCAGAGGAACTATCAGGGAGGGGCCAGCGGGACTAAGGAAGGGGCCAGCGGGACTAAGGAAGGGGCCAGCATGACTAACATGGAGGGGCCAGAGGGACTAACAGGGAGGGGCCAGCGGGACTAAGGAAGGGGCCAGCAAGACTAACAGGGAGGGACCAGAGGGACTAACAGGGAGGGGCTAGCGGGACTAACAGGGAGGGGCCAGCGGGACTAAGGAAGGGGCCAGCATGACTAACAGGGAGGGACCAGAGGGACTAACAGGGAGGGGCCAGCAGGGACCAGCATAAGGAAGGGGACCAGCAGGGACTAACAGACTAACAGGGAGGGGCCAGCAGGACTAACAGGGAGGGGCTAGCGGGACTAAGGGAGGGGCAAGCATGACTAACATGGAGGGGCCAGAGGGACTAACAAGGAGGGGCCAGCGGGACTAAGGAAGGGGCCAGCATGACTAACAGGGAGGGACCAGAGGAACTATCAGGGAGGGGCCAGCGGGACTAAGGAAGGGAGCATGACTAACAGGGAGGGGCCAGAAAGGACTAACAGGGAGGGGCCAGCGAGACTAAGGAAGGGGCCAGCATGACTAACATGGAGGGGAGGGACCAGGGAGGGACTAACAGGGAGGGAGGGGACTAACAGGGAGGGGCTAGGGGACTAAGGAAGGGGCCAGCATGACTAACAGGGAGGGACCAGAGGGACTAAGGAAGGGGTCAG
This sequence comes from Oncorhynchus gorbuscha, assembly GCF_021184085.1. Taxonomy (NCBI): domain Eukaryota; kingdom Metazoa; phylum Chordata; class Actinopteri; order Salmoniformes; family Salmonidae; genus Oncorhynchus; species Oncorhynchus gorbuscha. The sequence continues at coordinate 95,427 of NW_025745742.1, read as the reverse complement.
GGACTAACATGGAGGGGCCAGAGGGACTAACAGGAGGGGCCAGGGGACTAAGGAAGGGGCCAGCATGACTAACAGGGAGGGACCAGAGGAACTATCAGGGAGGGGCCAGCGGGACTAAGGAAGGGGCCAGCATGACTAACAGGGAGGGGCCAGCCGGACTAAGGAAGGGGCCAGCAAGACTAACAGGGAGGGACCAGAGGGACTAACAGGGAGGGGCTAGCGGGACTAACAGGGAGGGGCCAGCGGGACTAAGGAAGGGGCCAGCATGACTAACAGGGAGGGACCAGAGGGACTAACAGGGAGGGGCCAGCAGGACTAACAGGGAGGGGCCAGCAGGACTAACAGGGAGGTGCCAGCAGGACTAAGGAAGGGGTCAGCATGACTAACAGGGGGGACCAGAGGGACTAACAGGGAGGGGCCAGCAGGACTAACAGGGAGGGGCCAGCAGGACTAACAGGGAGGGGCCAGCAGGACTAACAGGGAGGGGCCAGCAGGACTAAGGGAGGGGCCAGCAGGTTGCTCCTCTACTAGATACAGAGGGGTGCAGGGAGATCGAAGGAAAGACCATAACATGTTTGTTTACTAGTATTATTTTACATTTGGATTGTGTGCCTGTGTTTTAGATTTCCCTGTTTCCTCATTCTGCCTCTCTGTCCATTCGTTTCTGTCTTCACCTTGCTCGTTCTCTCTCCTCTCTCTCTCTCCTCTCTGTTATTTCTGTGTTCATTTTGTTCCTCTGTAGTTTATTGAATTAGAGGACAGCTGAAACGCAGAAGATAAGAGAGGCACTCTGCTCCTCTCCTAGAAATGGTATTGCTCTGTGGATGAGTGAGTATGGGGGGGCGGGGGGTTGTGTGTGTGACTGTGTGTGTGACTGTGTGTGGTGCGCACGTGTGTGTTTGTGGGTTGATAGGGTGAATGCGGACCAATATGTTTTGATGTTTGACCTGGATGAGCAATAAAGGAAGAGCAGGTAGAGAGGAAGGGTCAGAGGTAAATATTTGTTAGCAGGTCAGCCAGCCAGTGATCATTATCTTTGTAATTTGCCCCTATAGAGTTTAGAGCTCAGAAGATGGTGATATGGTTGTAGCATGCGCACACACACACACACACACACACACACACACACACACACACACACACACACACACACACACACACACACACACACACACACACACACACACACACACACACACACACACACACACACACACACACACACACACACACACACACACACACACACACACACACACACACACACACACACACACACACACCAGCTTTTCCCCTTGATATTGCTCTCTCTCACACACACTCCCAGTGGCATACAGTGGTTCTGAGAGGGGTGATAAGGAGGAACAGTCTGTTTGTGGTGGTTGATCTGTGCTGTGGTGATGCTATCCCCATCAAAGGAACAGATCCACTGAGGAGTCTCTTTCTCTCTACTTATTTCTCTCTCTCTAATTCTCTCACTCTCTCTCTACCTCTCTCACTCTCTCTACCTCTCTCTCTAACTCTCTCACTCTCTCTCTACCTCTCTCTCTCTCTACTTCTCATGCACACCTCTAATACACAGACTGTAAACTAATGGGATTTAGAAGGTCATGCACACCTCCAATACACAGACTGTAAACTAATGGGATTTAGAAGGTCATGTACACCTCCAATACACAGACTGTAAACTAATGGGATTTAGAAGGTCATGCACACCTCTAATACACAGACTATAAACTAATGTGATTTAGAAGGTCATGCGCACCTCCAATACACAGACTGTAAACTAATGTGATTTAGAAGGTCATGCACACCTCCAATACACAGACTGTAAACTAATGTGATTTAGAAGGTCATGCACACCTCCAATACACAGACTGTAAACTAATGTGATTTAGAAGGTCATGCACACCTCCAATACACAGACTGTAAACTGATGTGATTTAGAAGGTCATGCACACCTCTAATACACAGACTGTAAACTAATGGGATTTAGAAGGTCATGCACACCTCTAATACACAGACTGTAAACTAATGAGTGATTTAGAATGTTCTTAGACAAATACCACCTGTCTTGACCTTATTACCACAATCATCTTTTGGCAATGAATTAAATATTTTGAATTTAAGCTCTGTCCTCTGGCTGTTTTACTACAGCAGGGATAAAAATGGAGACAGCTACTTGCATATTTATTAACATTAGGTAGGATGTTGTCAACTCCAGTTGATTAGCTATTCGACATTTGCCCTTTGACCTCCAAAGGCTCTAGGTTGGGGCCTAGCCATTAGAGGGCTATTGACTGGAAAATCATTAAGACATGACAACTGTGGTGGACGTTGATTGGGAATGAAAGAGGGAAGGAGTACTAGAGGAGAATAGGTGATTATATGTAACTCTGTAATAGGTGATTATATGTAACTCTGTAATAGGTGATTATATGTAACTCTGTAATAGGTGATTATATGTAACTCTGTAATAGGTGATTATATGTAACTCTGTAATAGGTGATTATATGTAACTCTGTAATAGGTGATTATATGTAACTCTGTAATAGGTGATTATATGAAACTCTGTAATAGGTGATTATATGTAACTCTGTAATAGGTGATTATATGTAACTCTGTAATATAATAGGTGATTATATGTAACTCTGTAATATAATAGGTGATTATATGTAACTCTGTAATATAATAGGTGATTATATGTAACTCTGTAATATAATAGGTGATTATATGTAACTCTGTAATAGGTGATTATATGTAACTCTGTAATAGGTGATTATATGTAACTCTGTAATAGGTGATTATATGTAACTCTGTAATATAATAGGTGATTATATGTAACTCTGTAATATAATAGGTGATTATATGTAACTCTGTAATATAATAGGTGATTATATGTAACTCTGTAATAGGTGATTATATGTAACTCTGTAATAGGTGATTATATGTAACTCTGTAATATAATAGGTGATTATATGTAACTCTGTAATATAATAGGTGATTATATGTAACTCTGTAATATAATAGGTGATTATATGTAACTCTGTAATAGGTGATTATATGTAACTCTGTGATAGGTGATTATATGTAACTCTGTGATAGGTGATTATATGTAACTCTGTAATAGGTGATTATATGAAACTCTGTAATAGGTGATTATATGTAACTCTGTAATAGGTGATTATATGTAACTCTGTAATAGGTGATTATATGTAACTCTGTAATATGATTATAACTCTGTAATGTGATTATATGTAACTCTGTAATATAATAGGTGATTATATGTGATTAATAGGTGATTATATGTAACTCTGTAATAGGTGATTATATGTAACTCTGTAATAGGTGATTATATGTAACTCTGTAATATAATAGGTGATTATATGAACTCTGTAATAGGTGATTATATGTAACTCTGTAATAGGTGATTATATGTAACTCTGTAATAGGTGATTATATGTAACTCTGTAATAGGTGATTATATGTAACTCTGTAATATAATAGGTGATTATATGTAACTCTGTAATATAATAGGTGATTATATGTAACTCTGTAATAGGTGATTATATGTAACTCTGTAATAGGTGATTATATGTAACTCTGTAATATAATAGGTGATTATATGTAACTCTGTAATATAATAGGTGATTATATGTAACTCTGTAATAGGTGATTATATGTAACTCTGTAATAGGTGATTATATGTAACTCTGTAATATAATAGGTGATTATATGTAACTCTGTAATAGGTGATTATATGTAACTCTGTAATAGGTGATTATATGTAACTCTGTAATAGGTGATTATATGTAACTCTGTAATATAATAGGTGATTATATGTAACTCTGTAATATAATAGGTGATTATATGTAACTCTGTAATATAATAGGTGATTATATGTAACTCTGTAATAGGTGATTATATGTAACTCTGTAATAGGTGATTATATGTAACTCTGTAATAGGTGATTATATGTAACTCTGTAATAGGTGATTATATGTAACTCTGTAATATAATAGGTGATTATATGTAACTCTGTAATATAATAGGTGATTATATGTAACTCTGTAATAGGTGATTATATGTAACTCTGTAATAGGTGATTATATGAAACTCTGTAATAGGTGATTATATGTAACTCTGTAATAGGTGATTATATGTAACTCTGTAATATAATTGGTGATTATATGTAACTCTGTAATAGGTAATTATATGTAACTCTGTAATAGGTGATTATATGTAACTCTGTAATAGGCAGCAGGTGCCTTCCCCGGGAGCCTAAAGACGTGGATGTTGATTATAGCAGCCCCCCGCATCTCTCTGATTCAGAGGGAAGACACATTTCAGCTGAATACATTCAGTTGTACAACTGACTAGGTATCCCCCTTTCACTTTTAGAAATAATAGTGAATGCCCCCCCCCCAGATGATTGACAGCTTCTACTTGTAGCCCAGAAAAGTAGGGAGTCCAGGGGTCGTTGACCTCATTGACCCCAACTGGACAGTGGGGGCCGACCAACGGCTAGACAAGGAGACTGCCGCTACGCCCCTCTGAAAAGAAGACAATCTGTCCATTCCTCTATCCTTTCATCCCCCTCTCCCTCACTCCACTGTGTTGCAGGGTAGACACTCCTGACTCTCCCGGCAGACATAATTGTCACAGATTATCCAATTACCCAGACTGGTTGGAGGAACCTGTGGAGGACAGACTTTTCTCTTTTTATGTTTTGCAGCTTCCTACGGCAAGCTCTGAGGAAGTGCTGGGAGAAGAGATGAGGGTGTATGTATAAGCTAAAACAAAATACATCATCTGTTATGTAATGATTTATGTAGCTCTGGGATTCAAAACAGCAAACTTTCAGTTACTGGCTCAACACTCTTAACGGGTAGGCATACATTACACTAAGCATAGACTGAGAAATACACGCTTTATACCTACAATGTATTACTTCTTGGACATTTATCAAGAAAGTGTGTATTTATAATCAATCAGAGGGAAATGTGGCATCTCCAAAACGGCAAAGTCAACCAGTGCCAAAGGCCCTGACCTTCTTATCTGCTCTGAGTTAGGTGTCAGGTCCAGGAGAGCGAGCGAGCAGTGAACTTTGACCCACTTTACTTGTGTGTTTTTGGCCACCGAGCCAAGTGTGCTCTGTCAAACGAAATATCCTCCTACCAACATCAGAGATCTCTTTCCCCCTCTCTTCTCTTCTCTTTCCTTTCCTTTCCTCTCTCCCTTTCATGCATTATCCCCCCCGACTCTCTCTCTCTCTCTCTCTCTCTCTCTCTCTCTCTCTCTCTCTCTCTCTCTCTCTCTCTCTCTCTCTCTCTCTCTCTCTCTCTCTCTCTCTCTCACTCTCTCTCTCTCTCAAATAATGGGCTCTGCTTTCTATCCAAAGCTTTTCCACTGTTTTAGTAGCAAGGGTGATTCAGTGTTTCACTCTCTGTGTGCTTTGGCTTAAAGTGGAACTGACAGCGTTTGAACTACTTTACAGATATGAAACAAACAGACAATCTTAATATCAGTTTATGCTTCAAAACCAGCTTTATAACATTCCATGACGTACACTAAGACATTGTGGGCAGAATAGATGGATGCAGTTCAATACATGATTAATTTAATTCACCAATACATTTCTTGGTTGTCCAAACATATTGCTGTCAGGTTGTAAATCACAGCTGGCCTGGTACATTGTTTGCTGCCTCCATCCGGGATACATTGTGTCAGTTTGTAACCAAGGCTTTGAATGTCAATAAAATCAAACAAGTAATGGCTAATGGAAAACGTGGCTAATATGCTATCTATCTATGTAGCTAAAAACACAGAGCCTAATAGTTAGCTAGCTTCTAGGAGGACGTCATGTCATTGGAGGAGTGGGTGAGTGACTGATGTTTTCCCCTAGTGTCGTTTTTCAGTGGCTACACAGCTAGTGATTGGTTAGCTAGCTAGTTATGCTGAACCAATGTTATACAGTTAGTATGTCTCCAATTTAAGAGAACTCTTATCTGAGTGTGCCAGAGAGCAGAATAACTGATGAATTTACAAATGTGAAACACCCGCTGAATATGACCAGTGTGAGTAAACGTAGTCAAGAAAGGTAATAGTTCATCACGAATGCTCTATATAACATGTAAACAGCCTAGCCAGCTCTGCTACGGCGAGTAAAATGGTCAGCGTGAGGTGTTCTCTCATTTGTGTCTGGAGAAGCCTGCTAGCAAGCTAGCTTGGGTGCTTAGTTGGGACAACGCATGCATTGGCAGGCAAGCTACAGAAGGACGAGCAGGCTATTCCCTATTTTTTATCAGTGCAATTTTGACGGCCAACTAGCTGAAAAAGTTTGAGAGGGTTTATCTAATGTTCCTTCCTTCAATTTTAGAGCATCTTGCTCTGGCTAGCATTAGTAGTTGAGCTTGTTGTTGATGTGCATATTGGGAAAGATAGCCTACCTTTTTATGGTCAATAGGACTGTACAGTTCCCAAATGTAAGAGGACTCCTGTGGTATTTAGCTACATATTTACAGAAATCCATCCAAGTGTATTTTGTGGCTTTTGACGAATGCATTCTAATGATCTAAAGTCGCGCTGTTGCAACTGCCTGTAAACTAGAGGTCGACCGATTATGATTTTTCAACGCCGATACCGATTATTGGAGGACCAAAAAAAGCTGATACCAATTAATCGGACGATTTTTAAAATGTATTTCCTTATTTGTAACAATGACAATTACAACAATACTGAATGAACACTTTTAGTTTAACTTAATATAATAAATCAATAAAATCTATTTAGCCTCAAATAAATAATCAAACATGTTCAATTTGTTTATGCAATGGAGAAGAAAGTAAAAATGCAATATATGCCATTTAAAAAAGCTAACGTTTTAGTTCCTTGCTCAGAACATGAGAACATATGAAAGCTGGTGGTTCCTTTTAACATGAGTCTTCAATATTCCCAGGTAAGATGTTTTAGATTGAGGTTATTATAGGAATTATAGGACTATTTCTCTCTATAACATTTGTATTTCATATACCTTTTACTATAGGATGTTCTTATAGGCACTTTAGTATTGCCAGTGTAACAGTATAGCTTCCGTCCCTCTCCTCGTGTCACGCCCTGGTCGAAGTATTTTGTGTTTATCTTCATTTATTTGGTCAGGCCAATTTGGTCAGGGTTTTTGTATGTGGTGTGTTGGTATTGGGATTGTAGCTTAGTGGGGTGTTCTAGTTAAGTCTATGGCTGTCTGAAGTGGTTCTCAATCAGAGGCAGGTGTTTATCGTTCTCTTTGATTGGGAACCATATTTAGGCAGCCATATTCTTTGAGTGTTTCGTGGGTGATTGTCCTTAGTGGGAGGAGATCCTTGACAGAGAAGGACCCTGGGAACAGCATGGAGAATATTGCCGCCCCAAAGAAGAACTGGAGGGGGCGAAAGCGGAGAGGCACCGGTATGAAGAGGCAGCACGGCGACGCGGATGGAAGCCCGAGAGTCAGCCCCAAAAATGTTTTGGGGGCTCAGGGAGAGTATGGCAGAGTCAGGAGTCAGACCTGAGCCAAGTCCCCCTGTTTATCGTGAGGAGCCAAGGAGGAGACCAGAACCAGAGCCGGTGTTGGAGTTGAGCGAAGCAGAGACTGTGAAGGAGTTAATGGAGAAATTGGAGGAGGGAGAAATGAGGGAGTTGCTGTGTTGGTGCTTTAAGCATGGAATTTGCCCGACGGAGCGTGTCGGGGATTTGATGGCACCTGGGTCAGCGCCTCATACTCGTCCTGGTGTGCGTGTTAGTCGGCTGGTGATGATGGTGCCAGCCTCACGCACAAGGCCTCCTGTGCACCTCCCTAACCTTGCACGTCCTGTGCCAGCCCTGCTCTCAAGATCTCCAGTACGCCTTCACGGTCTGGCCCATCCTGTGCCACCTCCACACACTAGCCCTCCGGTGGCAGCTCCCCGCACCAGGCTTCCTGTGCGTGTCCTCGGCCCAGTACCACCAGTGCCAGCACCACGCATCAGGCCTACAGTGCGCCTCGCCTCTTCAGCGCTGCCAGAGCCTTCCTCCTCTCCTGCGCTGCCGGAGTCTCCCGCCTGTTCAGCGCTGCCAGAGCCTTTCTCCTCTCCTGCGCCGCGGGAGTCTCCCGCCTGTTCAGCGCTGCCAGAGCCTCTCCTCTCCTGCGCTGCCGGAGTCTCCCGCCTGTTCAGCGCTGCCAGAGCCTTTCTCCTCTCCTGCGCTGCCGGAGTCTCCCGCCTGTTCAGCGCAGCCTTCCTCCTCAGTCTCCCGCCTGTTTAGCGCTGCCAGAGCCTTCCTCCTCTCCTGCGCTGCCGGAGTCTCCCGCCTGTTCAGCGCAGCCAGAGCTGCCAGCCTGCATGGAGCAGCCTGAGCTGTCAGTCTACATGGAGCAGCCTGAGCTGTCAGTCTGCATGGAGCAGCCAGAGCTGTCAGTCTGCATGGAGCAGCCAGAGCTGTCAGTCTGCATGGAGCAGCCAGAGATGTCAGTCTGCATGGAGCAGCCAGAGCTGTCAGTCTGCATAGAGCAGCCTGAGCTGTCAGTCTGCATGGAGCAGCCAGAGCTGTCAGTCTGCATGGAGCAGCCAGAGCTGCCAGTCTGCATGGAGCAGCCAGAGCTGTCAGTCTGCATGGAGCAGCCAGAGCTGTCAGTCTGCAAGGAGCTGTGAGTCTGCATGGAGCAGCCAGAGCTGCTAGTCTGCATGGAGCTGCCAGTATGCAAGGAGCTGCCAGTCTGCAAGGAGCTGCCAGTCTGCATGGAGCAGCCTGAGCTGTCAGTCTGCATGGAGCAGCCAGAGCTGCTAGTCTGCATGGAGCTGCCAGTATGCAAGGAGCTGCCAGTCTACATGGAGCAGCCAGATCCGTCAGTCTGCCAGGATCTGCCAGTCAGCCAGACTCTGCCAGTCAGCCAGACTCTTCCAGATCTGCCAGTCAGCCAGACTCTTCCAGATCTGCCAGTCAACCAGACTCTTCCAGATCCGCCAGTCAGTCAGGATCTGCCGGATCCAACTACCTGCCTGAGCTTCCTCTCAGTGCTGGGCTTCCTCTCAGTGCTGGGCTTCCTCTCAGTGCTGGGCTTCCCCTCAGTGCTGAGCTTCCCCTCAGTGCTGGGCTTCCCCTCAGTGCTGAGCTTCCCTTCAGCGCTGAGCTTCCCCTCAGTCCCGAGCTGCCCCTCAGTCCCGAGCTGCCCCTCAGTCCAGTGGGGTTCTGGGTGAGGACTACTAGGCCATGGTCGGCGGCGAGGGTGGACTATCCTAGGACGCGAGGAAGAGGGACTAAGCCATTGATAGAGTGGGGTCCACGTCCCGCCCTGGAGCCGCCACCATGGACAGACGCCCACCCGGACCCTCCCTATTGTTTTGATGTGCGTCCAGGAGTCAGCACCTTAGGGGGGAGGGTTCTGTCACGCCCTGGTCGAAGTATTTTGTGTTTATCTTCATTTATTTGGTCAGGCCAATTTGATCAGGGCTTTTGTATGTGGTGTGTTGGTATCGGGATTGTAGCTTAGTGGGGTGTTCTAGTTAAGTCTATGGCTGTCTGAAGTGGACCTCTACTGTAAACACACAGTTCAGTTCAAAGTGAATGATGGCAGGCCCTACTGCCTGTAAACACACAGTTCAGTTCAAAGTGGATGATGGCAGGCCCTACTGCCTGTAAACACACAGTTCAGTTCAAAGTGAATGATAACAGGCCCTTGTGGCAAATGGCTTGTTTGCATATAGGCCTGCTGTACCTCTGATTGGCTAAGGCACACTGGCCTGCATGGTACATGGTCCTAGGTTTTATTTACTGCAGTGTCTATTCATTGTCCAAACACACGGCTGCTTTCCCGCTCAAATGCCTTAGTATATGTAATTTATGAAAACGTGAACATATCTAAGTGCTTGCTTGTCAGAAAATGTAATATTCTTCCTGGGGGTGTATATGAAGATTTTAATAAGGTTTCATGTAGCTAAAATGCTATCAGTTCCACTTGAACCAATAAGCCAATATGTTAGTGTGTTATAGAAGCCTTTTAATAAGAGGTGTTCTAGTTTGGGTTAGACAGATATCTAATTTCAGTTTTAATGGTGTAAGATCTTTTTTTAAATCACACACACACACACACACACACACACACACACACACACACACACACACACACACACACACACACACACACACACACACACACACACACACACACACACACACACACACACACACACACACACACACACACACACACACACACACACACACACACACACACACAGTATTTTTATGTCTCTGTGTGTAATTAAGTCACTTCTACAGTACATACATTACGTCACTTCTACACTTCTACAGTCACTACTACAAATCGAATACAAAATGAAATCAACATTTATTGGTCGCGTACACAGATTTGCAGATGTTATCGCAGGGGCAGCGAAATGCTTGTGCTTCTATCTCCAACAGTGCAGTTATACCTAGCAATACAAAACAATACACACATAATCCAAAAAGTACAAAGAAAGAAATAAAGAAATATCAGAACAAGCAATGTCAGAGTCCGGATTATAAAATAATATATACATAATGGTGTGTATAGACAGCATGGCCAGTATATGGACAGAATAAATGTGTACAGCAGTAGTTATATAGGATGAGCCATGACTAGAATAAAGTATATGCATATAAAGTGGGTAAAACAGAATGTAAACATTATTAAAGTGTTTAATGACTCTATGTACAGTTGAAGTCAGAAGTTTACATACACTTAGGTTGGAGTCATTAAAACTTGTTTTTCAACCACTCCACAAATGTCTTGTTAACAAACTGTAGTTGGTTTGTAAGTTGGTTAGGACATCTACTTTGTGCATGACACAAGTACTTTTTCCAACAATTGTTTGCAGACAGATTATTCCACATATAATTCACTGTATCACAATTCCAGTCGGTCAGAAGTTTACATACACTAAGTTGACTGTGCCTTTAAACTGCTTGGAAAATTACAGAAAATGATGTCATAGCTTTAGAAGCTTCTGATAGGCTAATTGACATCATTTGAGTCAATTGGAGGTGTACCTGTGGATGTATTTCAAAGCCAACCTTCAAACTCAGTGCCTCTTTGCTTGACATCATGGGGAAATCAAAAGAAATCAGCGGAGACCTCAGAAAATAAACTGTAGACCTCCACAAGTCTGGATGATCCTTGGGAGCAATTTACAAATGCCTGAAGGTACCACATTCATCTACACAAACAATAGTATGTAGTATAAACACCATGGGACCACGCAGCCGTCATACCCCTTAGGAAGGAGACGTCTTCTGTCTCCTGGTGATGAACGTACTTTGGTGCGAAAAGTGCAAATAATTCCCAGAACAACAGCAAAGGACCTTGTGAAGATGCTGGAGGAAACAGGTACAAAAGTATCTATATCCACAGTAAAACGAGTCCTATATCGACATAACCTGAAAGGCCGCTCAGCAAGGAAGAAGACACTGCTCCAAAACCGCCATAAAAAAAGCCAGACTACGGTTTGCAACTGCACATGGGAACAAAGATCGTACTTTTTGGAGAAATGTCCTCTGGTCTGATTAAACAAATAGAACTGTTTGGCCATAATGACCATCGTTATGTTTGGAGGAAAAAGGGGGATGCTTGCAAGCCGAAGAACACCATCCCAACCATGAAGCACGAGGGTGGCAGCATAATGTTGTGGGGGTGCTTTGCTGCAGGAGGGACTGGGTGCACTTCACAATATAGATGGCATCATGAGAAGGAAAATTATGTGGATATATTGAAGCAACATCTCAGACATCAGTCAGGAAGTTAAAGCTTGGTCACAAATGGGTCTTCCAAATGGACAAGCATACTTCCAAAGCTGAGGCAATATGGCTTAAGGACAACAAATTCAAGGTATTGGAGTGGCCATCACAAAGCCCTGACCTCAATCTTATAGAAATGTTGTGGGCAGAACTGAAAAAGCATGTGCGAGCAAGGAGGCCTACAAACCCGACACAGTTACACCAGCTCTGCCAGGAGGAATGGGCCAAAATTTCCCCAACTTATTGTGGGAAGCTTGTGGAAGGCTACCCGAAACGTTTGACCCAAGTTAAACAATTTAAAGGCAATGGTACCAAATACTAATTGAGTGTATGTAAACTTCTGACCAACTGAGAATGTGATGAAATAAAAGCTGAAATAAATCATTCTCTCAACTATTATTCTGACATTTCACATTCTTAAAATAAAGTGATGATCCTGACTGACCTAAAACATGGATTTATTTTACTACGATTGAATGTCAGGGATTGTGAAAAACTGAGTTTTATTTATTTATCTGTTGTTTTACCAGGTAAGTTGACTGAGCACACGTTCTCATTTGCAGCAACAACCTGGGGAATAGTTACTGGGGAGAGGAGGGGGATGAATGAGCCAATTGTAAACTGGGGTGTATTAGGTGACCATGATGGTTTGAGGGCCAGATTGGGAATTTAGCCAGGACACCGGGGTTAACACCCCTACTCTTACGATAAGTGCCATGGGATCCTTAATGACCGCAGAGAGTCAGGACACCCATTTAACGTCCCATCCAAAAGACAGCACCCTACACAGGGCAGTGTCCCCAATCATTGCACTGGGGCATTGGGATATGTTTTTAGACTAGAGGAAAGAGTGCCTCCTACTGGCCCTCCAACACCACTTCCAGCAGCATCTGGTCTCCCATCCAGGAACTGACCAGGACCAACCCAGCCTAGGTTCAGAAGCAAGTCAGCAGTGGTTTGCAGGGTGGTAAGTTTAAATGTATTTGGCTTCCGACTCCAACTGTACATAGGGCAGAAGTCTCTAAGGTGCATGGTAAAGTACCGGGTAGTAGCTGGCTTGTAACAGTGAATAAGGTTCAGGGCAGGGTACTGGGCGGAGGCCGGCTAGTAGTGAGTAATAGTCTAGTGACTAAACGGCTAGTGGACTGTTTAATAGTAGATTTCAGACTGTGCTCTGCTCTACAATAGTATTATCCTTCTACTCATCCCCTGCCTTTATCGCTCATCCTCCTTCTCTGTGCCTCTTTCTCATTTTATTTTAAAGCAGGGCTACTTTACCTCATTGGTTTGATGAGTTTCCCATACCTGTCAGTGGGCTACTTTACCTCATTGGTTTGATGAGTTTCCCATACCTGTCAGTGGGCTACTTTACCTCATTGGTGTGATGAGTTTCCCATACCTGTCAGTGGGCTACTTTACCTCATTGGTTTGATGAGTTTCCCATACCTGTCAGTGGGCTACTTTACCTCATTGTGGATGAGTTTCCCATACCTGTCAGTGGGCTACTTTACCTCATTGGTTTGATGAGTTTCCCATACCTGTCAGTGGGCTACTTTACCTCATTGGTTTGATGAGTTTCCCATACCTGTCAGTGGGCTACTTTACCTCATTGGTTTGATGAGTTTCCCATACCTGTCAGTGGGCTACTTTACCTCATTGGTTTGATGAGTTTCCCATACCTGTCAGTGGTTTGACATAATCCTGCTGTTTCAATGCAGTTATCTACAGTAGGAATCCTCTTCCCAGTTATGAGCATTATCTCAGTTCAAAGGAGATCAATCAGCAAATAAGGACAACTGTGTTTGGGATTAAAAACACTGGCACTGCTTTTGTTTTGCCCCCCATGTATATTTTTGACATACTTATTGTTAACTGACTAGGCCTACAATCTGAGGATGTATATTAATGACATGCTGCATGCTAACTGACTAGGCCTACAATCTGAGTATGTATATTAATGACATGCTGCATGCTAACTGACTAGGCCTACAATCTGAGGATGTATATTAATGACATGCTGCATGCTAACTGACTAGGCCTACAATCTGAGTATGTATATTAATGACATGCTGCATGCTAACTGACTAGGCCTACAATCTGAGGATGTATATTAATGACATGCTGCATGCTAACTGACTAGGCCTACAATCTGAGTATGTATATTAATGACATGCTGCATGCTAACTGGCTAGGTCCACATACTGAGTATGTATATTAATGACATGCTGCATGCTAACTGGCTTGGTCTACATACTGAATATGTATATTAATGACATGCTGCATGCTAACTGACTAGGTCTACAATCTGAGTATGTATATTAATGACATGCTGCATGCTAACTGGCTTGGTCTACATACTGAGTATGTATATTAATGACATGCTGCATGCTAACTGACTAGGCCTACAATCTGAGTATGTTTATTAATGACATGCTGCATGCTAACTGACTAGGCCTACAATCTGAGGATGTATATTAATGACATGCTGCATGCTAACTGACTAGGCCTACAATCTGAGTATGTATATTAATGACATGCTGCACGCTAACTGGCTAGGTCCACATACTGAGTATGTATATTAATGACATGCTGCATGCTAACTGGCTAGGTCCACATACTGAGTATGTATATTAATGACATGCTGCATGCTAACTGGCTAGGTCCACATACTGAGTATGTATATTAACATTAATATTAGCATGTATATTAATGACATGCTGCATGCTAACATCTCCCCTGTTAAACTAGTATTGTGTTATAGTGTAGGTTCTGAGGCTAGGCCTGCTCTAATTGATAGGGGCTGCAGGTATTTGTTTTCATTCTGTGGGTGGATTAAATCTCAAGGGAGAAGAGATCACTTTTCTCCTCTCTTTATTTTGGTACGTGTCAGTGTACCCTCATGTGGGAGTGTGTGTATTAGTATGAGCGGGGGGGGGATTCTTTATGTTAGCATATACTGTAAGTTGAATGGATCTGAAGGCATAGAGATATGGTTGGCAAGCATAACATCTCATGGCCGTACTAGAGTCCTGTTAGCAGTGTAAATATGTGTGTGTGTGTGTGTGTGTGTGTGTGTGTGTGTGTGTGTGTGTGTGTGTGTGTGTGTGTGTGTGTGTGTGTGTGTGTGTGTGTGTGTGTGTGTGTGTGTGTGTGTGTGTGTGTGTGTGTGTGTGTGTGGTGTGTGTTGGCCACAGGGTTCTGCACCAATGCCTCTTCCATAACTAGAACTGTCGAATCCTCTAAAGCTCCAGGATGTCTCGGCCACAGTGGACTAAATCTAATCAGCTACACTACTGTGTGTGTGTGTGTGTGTGTGTGTGCGTGCGTGCGTGCGCGCGCATGCTTTACACACACACAGCAAACAGGGACTTATTTACTGCGCACGATAGCAAATATATTTTTTTACGTTTTCATTTAAGTTTGAGTTGAACAGCTGGTCACAGAGAGATAGATAGGTCTGGACCTACAGTCGACCTCTCAACACCAGGGAGATAAAGAGGTCTGGACCTACAGTCAGCCTCTCAACACCAGGGAGATAAAGAGGTCTGGACCTACAGTCAGCCTCTCAACACCAGGGAGATAGATAAGTCTGGACCTACAGTCAGCCTCTCAACACCAGGGAGATAGATAAGTCTGGACCTACAGTCAGCCTCTCAACACCAGGGAGACAGATAAGTCTGGACCTACAGTCGACCTCTCAACACCAGAGAGATAAATAGGTCTGGACCTACAGTCAGCCTCTCAACACCAGGGAGATAAATAGGTCTGGACCTACAGTCAGCCTCTCAACACCAGGGAGATAAAGAGGTCTGGACCTACAGTCAGCCTCTCAACACCAGGGAGATAAAGAGGTCTGGACCTACAGTCAGCCTCTCAACACCAGGGAGACAGATAAGTCTGGACCTACAGTCAGCCTCTCAACACCAGGGAGATAAAGAGGTCTGGACCTACAGTCAGCCTCTCAACACCAGGGAGATAAATAGGTCTGGACCTACAGTCAACCTCTCAACACCAGGGAGATAAATAGGTCTGGACCTACAGTCAACCTGACATTAGGCTACTGAGGCAGCATGTTAGGCTGCACCAACAGGTTTATAAAGACTACTGAGACAGCATGTTAGGCTGCACCAACATGTTTATAAAGACTACTGAGACAGCATGTTAGGCTGCACCAACAAGTTTATGAAGGCTACTGAGACACCATGTTAGGCTGCACCAACATGTTTATAAAGGCAACTGAGACACCATGTTAGGCTGCACCAACATGTTTATAAAGGCTACTGAGGCAGCATGTTAGGCTGCACCAACATGTTTATAAAGGCTACTGAGGCAGCATGTTAGGCTGCACCAACATGTTTATAAAGGCAACTGAGGCAGCATGTTAGGCTGCACCAACAGGTTTATAAAGACTACTGAGACAGCATGTTAGGCTGCACCAACATGTTTATAAAGACTACTGCGACAGCATGTTAGGCTGCACCAACACGTTTATGAAGGCTACTGAGACAGCATGTTAGGCTGCACCAACATGTTTATAAAGGCAACTGAGACACCATGTTAGGCTGCACCAACATGTTTATAAAGGCTACTGAGGCAGCATGTTAGGCTGCACCAACATGTTTATAAAGGCTACTGAGATAACATGTCAGCATGTTAGGCTGCACCAACAGGTTTATAAAGGCTACTGAGATAACATGTTAGGCTGCACCAACAGGTTTATAAAGGCTACTGAGACAGCATGTTAGGCTGCACCAACAGGTTTATAAAGACTACTGAGACAGCATGTTAGGCTGCACCAACAGGTTTATAAAGGCTACTGAGACAGCATGTTAGGCTGCACCAACAGGTTTATAATGGCCAGATGCTTTTCTAGGCAGTGGATAACAGGGCTAGAATGGGAACCTTCCTGCACAAGACATGGTAGAGGAAACCCTGCCTGCCTGGCCTCACATGCTGTAGGCAAACAGGCCCTCGACCCAAATCACTGCATGGATGAAAGGTTCTGCTGAAAAGGAGGAAGAACATAATTTTTACCTTATAAGATGAACCCATATCTGGTGGTCTGAACTGCAGAGCATTTGGGCGCCTTATTAGTGAAGCAATTTAATAATGGTCCTTTTCAGACTGAATTCTGAAGAGGTTTTTCTTTGTTTCGTAATGTCTTTCACTCCCATCGCTGTTAATGATTGTGTGTGTGTGTGTGTGTGTGTGTGTGTGTGTGTGTGTGTGTGTGTGTGTGTGTGTGTGTGTGTGTGTGTGTGTGTGTGTGTGTGTGTGTGTGTGTGTGTGTGTGTGTGTGTGTGTGTGTGTGTGTGTGTGTGCGCGCGTGTGCGTGTGCGCGTGCGCGTGTGTCGACTGTGCGGACTTGCATTATATATTCTGTGCGTGCACATTTTATTTTGTGTGTGTGTGTGTGTGTGTGTGTGTGTGTGTGTGTGTGTGTGTGTGTGTGTGTGTGTGTGTGTGTGTGTGTGTGTGTGTGTGTGTGTGTGTGTGTGTGTGTGTGTGTGTGTGTGTGTGTGTGTGTGCGCGTGTGCGTGTGCGCGTGTGCGTGTGCGCGTGCGCGTGTGTGTCGACTGTGCGGACTTGCATTATATATTCTGTGCGTGCACATTTTATTTTGTGTGTGTGTGTGCGTACATGCAAGTGTGTGTGAGTGCGTGTGTGTGTTCATGTGTCAGGTTGGAGGGAGACATGTGTTGATTATGGGGCTGATGTTGTCTGTAGAGGGACATCTCATCTCCTAATGAAATAATGGCTTATTGGCAGAGTGTGGGGGATTGCACATTGCTGACTTCAATTACTGACAAGATTTTCTCTCCGTCCTTTCAAACGCTCTCCATCCTTTTTCTTCCTTTTTTAGCTGACATAAATAAAAGGATGCCCAGTCGAGACCAGGGTCTAAGTGATTTTCCTTTTCACAAACGGACAGAAAAATACAGTTTTTAATTTAACACCCTTCCCTCAATTTGCCACCAAAAAGAATCAGACGTTTTTCTGGAAGGTTCTTTTCTTGACTATCGTCAAAGAAAATAAAATCCTTTTACCTTTTTCTGAAATAAATGTGATTCATTTTCCCATCACATAAATTATGTTGAAATAACGTGATTTAGCAGCTCCAATTGATGTAATCTTTAACTAGAGATGACATCTATGATAATTGTATTTTATGCCTCACACAAAGGCAAGCCACTAAAAGCTAAAAGCTACTCTGTCGGGGAGTTTGTGAAAATTTAGACACAGAATCATTTATTTTCTTACATTATTTTCACAAGTCTCTAATTTTTTCATGTTAAAAGAACAGAGGGACTGGCCAGGTTAGTCCTGCTTTCAGTATGTGTCTGGTCTCTTGCAGTAGAACCCGAACCCTAGTCCTTGACCTGTGGGAGGACTTGGGAGGATAACAGTGTTTAAAGCTGGACCTGAATGAAAGCAGTTTTTGATCTCCAGTCTAATGCTCTGATTTACAGGGTTCTGCAGCTAGCTCCCTCATTACACCATTTATACTGACCTGGTGTCAGCTACTGTAGGACAGGTTGTGTCTCTGAATACAGCTACTGTAGGACAGGATGTGTCTCTGAATACAGCTACTGTAGGACAGGATGTGTCTCTGAATACAGCTACTGTAGGACAGGATGTGTCTCTGAATACAGCTACTGTAGGACAGGATGTGTCTCTGAATACAGCTACTGTAGGACAGGTTGTGTCTCTGAATACAGCTACTGTAGGACAGGATGTGTCTCTGAATACAGCTACTGTAGGACAGGTTGTGTCTCTGAATACAGCTACTGTAGGACAGGATGTGTCTCTGAATACAGCTACTGTAGGACAGGATGTGTCTCTGAATACAGCTACTGTAGGACAGGATGTGTCTCTGAATACAGCTACTGTAGGACAGGATGTGTCTCTGAATACAGCTACTGTAGGACAGGATGTGTCTCTGAATACAGCTACTGTAGGACAGGATGTGTCTCTGAATACAGCTACTGTAGGACAGGATGTGTCTCTGAATACAGCTACTGTAGGACAGGATGTGTCTCTGAATACAGCTACTGTAGGACAGGATGTGTCTCTGAATACAGCTACTGTAGGACAGGATGTGTCTCTGAATACAGCTACTGTAGGACAGGTTGTGTCTCTGAATACAGCTACTGTAGGACAGGATGTGTCTCTGAATACAGCTACTGTAGGACAGGTTGTGTCTCTGAATACAGCTACTGTAGGACAGGATGTGTCTCTGAATACAGCTACTGTAGGACAGGATGTGTCTCTGAATACAGCTACTGTAGGACAGGATGTGTCTCTGAATACAGCTACTGTAGGACAGGATGTGTCTCTGAATACAGCTACTGTAGGACAGGATGTGTCTCTGAATACAGCTACTGTAGGACAGGATGTGTCTCTGAATACAGCTACTGTAGGACAGGATGTGTCTCTGAATACAGCTACTGTAGGACAGGATGTGTCTCTGAATACAGCTACTGTAGGACAGGATGTGTCTCTGAATACAGCTACTGTAGGACAGGATGTGTCTCTGAATACAGCTACTGTAGGACAGGATGTGTCTCTGAATACAGCTACTGTAGGACAGGATGTGTCTCTGAATACAGCTACTGTAGGACAGGATGTGTCTCTGAATACAGCTACTGTAGGACAGGATGTGTCTCTGAATACAGCTACTGTAGGACAGGATGTGTCTCTGAATACAGCTACTGTAGGACAGGATGTGTCTCTGAATACAGCTACTGTAGGACAGGATGTGTCTCTGAATACAGCTACTGTAGGACAGGATGTGTCTCTGAATACAGCTACTGTAGGACAGGATGTGTCTCTGAATACAGCTACTGTAGGACAGGATGTGTCTCTGAATACAGCTACTGTAGGACAGGATGTGTCTCTGAATACAGCTACTGTAGGACAGGATGTGTCTCTGAATACAGCTACTGTAGGACAGGATGTGTCTCTGAATACAGCTACTGTAGGACAGGATGTGTCTCTGAATACAGCTACTGTAGGACAGGATGTGTCTCTGAATACAGCTACTGTAGGACAGGATGTGTCTCTGAATACAGCTACTGTAGGACAGGTTGTGTCTCTGAATACAGCTACTGTAGGACAGGATGTGTCTCTGAATACAGCTACTGTAGGACAGGTTGTGTCTCTGAATACAGCTACTGTAGGACAGGATGTGTCTCTGAATACAGCTACTGTAGGACAGGATGTGTCTCTGAATACAGCTACTGTAGGACAGGATGTGTCTCTGAATACAGCTACTGTAGGACAGGATGTGTCTCTGAATACAGCTACTGTAGGACAGGATGTGTCTCTGAATACAGCTACTGTAGGACAGGATGTGTCTCTGAATACAGCTACTGTAGGACAGGATGTGTCTCTGAATACAGCTACTGTAGGACAGGATGTGTCTCTGAATACAGCTACTGTAGGACAGGATGTGTCTCTGAATACAGCTACTGTAGGACAGGATGTGTCTCTGAATACAGCTACTGTAGGACAGGATGTGTCTCTGAATACAGCTACTGTAGGACAGGATGTGTCTCTGAATACAGCTACTGTAGGACAGGATGTGTCTCTGAATACAGCTACTGTAGGACAGGATGTGTCTCTGAATACAGCTACTGTAGGACAGGATGTGTCTCTGAATACAGCTACTGTAGGACAGGATGTGTCTCTGAATACAGCTACTGTAGGACAGGATGTGTCTCTGAATACAGCTACTGTAGGACAGGATGTGTCTCTGAATACAGCTACTGTAGGACAGGATGTGTCTCTGAATACAGCTACTGTAGGACAGGATGTGTCTCTGAATACAGCTACTGTAGGACAGGATGTGTCTCTGAATACAGCTACTGTAGGACAGGATGTGTCTCTGAATACAGCTACTGTAGGACAGGATGTGTCTCTGAATACAGCTACTGTAGGACAGGATGTGTCTCTGAATACAGCTACTGTAGGACAGGATGTGTCTCTGAATACAGCTACTGTAGGACAGGATGTGTCTCTGAATACAGCTACTGTAGGACAGGATGTGTCTCTGAATACAGCTACTGTAGGACAGGATGTGTCTCTGAATACAGCTACTGTAGGACAGGATGTGTCTCTGAATACAGCTACTGTAGGACAGGATGTGTCTCTGAATACAGCTACTGTAGGACAGGATGTGTCTCTGAATACAGCTACTGTAGGACAGGATGTGTCTCTGAATACAGCTACTGTAGGACAGGATGTGTCTCTGAATACAGCTACTGTAGGACAGGATGTGTCTCTGAATACAGCTACTGTAGGACAGGATGTGTCTCTGAATACAGCTACTGTAGGACAGGATGTGTCTCTGAATACAGCTACTGTAGGACAGGATGTGTCTCTGAATACAGCTACTGTAGGACAGGATGTGTCTCTGAATACAGCTACTGTAGGACAGGATGTGTCTCTGAATACAGCTACTGTAGGACAGGATGTGTCTCTGAATACAGCTACTGTAGGACAGGATGTGTCTCTGAATACAGCTACTGTAGGACAGGATGTGTCTCTGAATACAGCTACTGTAGGACAGGATGTGTCTCTGAATACAGCTACTGTAGGACAGGATGTGTCTCTGAATACAGCTACTGTAGGACAGGATGTGTCTCTGAATACAGCTACTGTAGGACAGGATGTGTCTCTGAATACAGCTACTGTAGGACAGGATGTGTCTCTGAATACAGCTACTGTAGGACAGGATGTGTCTCTGAATACAGCTACTGTAGGACAGGATGTGTCTCTGAATACAGCTACTGTAGGACAGGATGTGTCTCTGAATACAGCTACTGTAGGACAGGATGTGTCTCTGAATACAGCTACTGTAGGACAGGATGTGTCTCTGAATACAGCTACTGTAGGACAGGATGTGTCTCTGAATACAGCTACTGTAGGACAGGATGTGTCTCTGAATACAGCTACTGTAGGACAGGATGTGTCTCTGAATACAGCTACTGTAGGACAGGATGTGTCTCTGAATACAGCTACTGTAGGACAGGATGTGTCTCTGAATACAGCTACTGTAGGACAGGATGTGTCTCTGAATACAGCTACTGTAGGACAGGATGTGTCTCTGAATACAGCTACTGTAGGACAGGATGTGTCTCTGAATACAGCTACTGTAGGACAGGATGTGTCTCTGAATACAGCTACTGTAGGACAGGATGTGTCTCTGAATACAGCTACTGTAGGACAGGATGTGTCTCTGAATACAGCTACTGTAGGACAGGATGTGTCTCTGAATACAGCTACTGTAGGACAGGATGTGTCTCTGAATACAGCTACTGTAGGACAGGATGTGTCTCTGAATACAGCTACTGTAGGACAGGATGTGTCTCTGAATACAGCTACTGTAGGACAGGATGTGTCTCTGAATACAGCTACTGTAGGACAGGATGTGTCTCTGAATACAGCTACTGTAGGACAGGATGTGTCTCTGAATCTCTGTAGGACAGGATGTGTCTCTGAATACAGCTACTGTAGGACAGGATGTGTCTCTGAATACAGCTACTGTAGGACAGGATGTGTCTCTGAATACAGCTACTGTAGGACAGGATGTGTCTCTGAATACAGCTACTGTAGGACAGGATGTGTCTCTGAATACAGCTACTGTAGGACAGGATGTGTCTCTGAATACAGCTACTGTAGGACAGGATGTGTCTCTGAATACAGCTACTGTAGGACAGGATGTGTCTCTGAATACAGCTACTGTAGGACAGGATGTGTCTCTGAATACAGCTACTGTAGGACAGGATGTGTCTCTGAATACAGCTACTGTAGGACAGGATGTGTCTCTGAATACAGCTACTGTAGGACAGGATGTGTCTCTGAATACAGCTACTGTAGGACAGGATGTGTCTCTGAATACAGCTACTGTAGGACAGGATGTGTCTCTGAATACAGCTACTGTAGGACAGGATGTGTCTCTGAATACAGCTACTGTAGGACAGGATGTGTCTCTGAATACAGCTACTGTAGGACAGGATGTGTCTCTGAATACAGCTACTGTAGGACAGGATGTGTCTCTGAATACAGCTACTGTAGGACAGGATGTGTCTCTGAATACAGCTACTGTAGGACAGGATGTGTCTCTGAATACAGCTACTGTAGGACAGGATGTGTCTCTGAATACAGCTACTGTAGGACAGGATGTGTCTCTGAATACAGCTACTGTAGGACAGGATGTGTCTCTGAATACAGCTACTGTAGGACAGGATGTGTCTCTGAATACAGCTACTGTAGGACAGGATGTGTCTCTGAATACAGCTACTGTAGGACAGGATGTGTCTCTGAATACAGCTACTGTAGGACAGGATGTGTCTCTGAATACAGCTACTGTAGGACAGGATGTGTCTCTGAATACAGCTACTGTAGGACAGGATGTGTCTCTGAATACAGCTACTGTAGGACAGGATGTGTCTCTGAATACAGCTACTGTAGGACAGGATGTGTCTCTGAATACAGCTACTGTAGGACAGGATGTGTCTCTGAATACAGCTACTGTAGGACAGGATGTGTCTCTGAATACAGCTACTGTAGGACAGGATGTGTCTCTGAATACAGCTACTGTAGGACAGGATGTGTCTCTGAATACAGCTACTGTAGGACAGGATGTGTCTCTGAATACAGCTACTGTAGGACAGGATGTGTCTCTGAATACAGCTACTGTAGGACAGGATGTGTCTCTGAATACAGCTACTGTAGGACAGGATGTGTCTCTGAATACAGCTACTGTAGGACAGGATGTGTCTCTGAATACAGCTACTGTAGGACAGGATGTGTCTCTGAATACAGCTACTGTAGGACAGGATGTGTCTCTGAATACAGCTACTGTAGGACAGGATGTGTCTCTGAATACAGCTACTGTAGGACAGGATGTGTCTCTGAATACAGCTACTGTAGGACAGGATGTGTCTCTGAATACAGCTACTGTAGGACAGGATGTGTCTCTGAATACAGCTACTGTAGGACAGGATGTGTCTCTGAATACAGCTACTGTAGGACAGGATGTGTCTCTGAATACAGCTACTGTAGGACAGGATGTGTCTCTGAATACAGCTACTGTAGGACAGGATGTGTCTCTGAATACAGCTACTGTAGGACAGGATGTGTCTCTGAATACAGCTACTGTAGGACAGGATGTGTCTCTGAATACAGCTACTGTAGGACAGGATGTGTCTCTGAATACAGCTACTGTAGGACAGGATGTGTCTCTGAATACAGCTACTGTAGGACAGGATGTGTCTCTGAATACAGCTACTGTAGGACAGGATGTGTCTCTGAATACAGCTACTGTAGGACAGGATGTGTCTCTGAATACAGCTACTGTAGGACAGGATGTGTCTCTGAATACAGCTACTGTAGGACAGGATGTGTCTCTGAATACAGCTACTGTAGGACAGGATGTGTCTCTGAATACAGCTACTGTAGGACAGGATGTGTCTCTGAATACAGCTACTGTAGGACAGGATGTGTCTCTGAATACAGCTACTGTAGGACAGGATGTGTCTCTGAATACAGCTACTGTAGGACAGGATGTGTCTCTGAATACAGCTACTGTAGGACAGGATGTGTCTCTGAATACAGCTACTGTAGGACAGGATGTGTCTCTGAATACAGCTACTGTAGGACAGGATGTGTCTCTGAATACAGCTACTGTAGGACAGGATGTGTCTCTGAATACAGCTACTGTAGGACAGGATGTGTCTCTGAATACAGCTACTGTAGGACAGGATGTGTCTCTGAATACAGCTACTGTAGGACAGGATGTGTCTCTGAATACAGCTACTGTAGGACAGGATGTGTCTCTGAATACAGCTACTGTAGGACAGGATGTGTCTCTGAATACAGCTACTGTAGGACAGGATGTGTCTCTGAATACAGCTACTGTAGGACAGGATGTGTCTCTGAATACAGCTACTGTAGGACAGGATGTGTCTCTGAATACAGCTACTGTAGGACAGGATGTGTCTCTGAATACAGCTACTGTAGGACAGGATGTGTCTCTGAATACAGCTACTGTAGGACAGGATGTGTCTCTGAATACAGCTACTGTAGGACAGGATGTGTCTCTGAATACAGCTACTGTAGGACAGGATGTGTCTCTGAATACAGCTACTGTAGGACAGGATGTGTCTCTGAATACAGCTACTGTAGGACAGGATGTGTCTCTGAATACAGCTACTGTAGGACAGGATGTGTCTCTGAATACAGCTACTGTAGGACAGGATGTGTCTCTGAATACAGCTACTGTAGGACAGGATGTGTCTCTGAATACAGCTACTGTAGGACAGGATGTGTCTCTGAATACAGCTACTGTAGGACAGGATGTGTCTCTGAATACAGCTACTGTAGGACAGGATGTGTCTCTGAATACAGCTACTGTAGGACAGGACAGGATGTGTCTCTGAATACAGCTACTGTAGGACAGGATGTGTCTCTGAATACAGCTACTGCTAGGACAGGATGTGTCTCTGAATACAGCTACTGTAGGACAGGATGTGTCTCTGAATACAGCTACTGTAGGACAGGATGTGTCTCTGAATACAGCTACTGTAGGACAGGATGTGTCTCTGAATACAGCTACTGTAGGACAGGATGTGTCTCTGAATACAGCTACTGTAGGACAGGATGTGTCTCTGAATACAGCTACTGTAGGACAGGATGTGTCTCTGAATACAGCTACTGTAGGACAGGATGTGTCTCTGAATACAGCTACTGTAGGACAGGATGTGTCTCTGAATACAGCTACTGTAGGACAGGATGTGTCTCTGAATACAGCTACTGTAGGACAGGATGTGTCTCTGAATACAGCTACTGTAGGACAGGATGTGTCTCTGAATACAGCTACTGTAGGACAGGATGTGTCTCTGAATACAGCTACTGTAGGACAGGATGTGTCTCTGAATACAGCTACTGTAGGACAGGATGTGTCTCTGAATACAGCTACTGTAGGACAGGATGTGTCTCTGAATACAGCTACTGTAGGACAGGATGTGTCTCTGAATACAGCTACTGTAGGACAGGATGTGTCTCTGAATACAGCTACTGTAGGACAGGATGTGTCTCTGAATACAGCTACTGTAGGACAGGATGTGTCTCTGAATACAGCTACTGTAGGACAGGATGTGTCTCTGAATACAGCTACTGTAGGACAGGATGTGTCTCTGAATACAGCTACTGTAGGACAGGATGTGTCTCTGAATACAGCTACTGTAGGACAGGATGTGTCTCTGAATACAGCTACTGTAGGACAGGATGTGTCTCTGAATACAGCTACTGTAGGACAGGATGTGTCTCTGAATACAGCTACTGTAGGACAGGATGTGTCTCTGAATACAGCTACTGTAGGACAGGATGTGTCTCTGAATACAGCTACTGTAGGACAGGATGTGTCTCTGAATACAGCTACTGTAGGACAGGATGTGTCTCTGAATACAGCTACTGTAGGACAGGATGTGTCTCTGAATACAGCTACTGTAGGACAGGATGTGTCTCTGAATACAGCTACTGTAGGACAGGATGTGTCTCTGAATACAGCTACTGTAGGACAGGATGTGTCTCTGAATACAGCTACTGTAGGACAGGATGTGTCTCTGAATACAGCTACTGTAGGACAGGATGTGTCTCTGAATACAGCTACTGTAGGACAGGATGTGTCTCTGAATACAGCTACTGTAGGACAGGATGTGTCTCTGAATACAGCTACTGTAGGACAGGATGTGTCTCTGAATACAGCTACTGTAGGACAGGATGTGTCTCTGAATACAGCTACTGTAGGACAGGATGTGTCTCTGAATACAGCTACTGTAGGACAGGATGTGTCTCTGAATACAGCTACTGTAGGACAGGATGTGTCTCTGAATACAGCTACTGTAGGACAGGATGTGTCTCTGAATACAGCTACTGTAGGACAGGATGTGTCTCTGAATACAGCTACTGTAGGACAGGATGTGTCTCTGAATACAGCTACTGTAGGACAGGATGTGTCTCTGAATACAGCTACTGTAGGACAGGATGTGTCTCTGAATACAGCTACTGTAGGACAGGATGTGTCTCTGAATACAGCTACTGTAGGACAGGATGTGTCTCTGAATACAGCTACTGTAGGACAGGATGTGTCTCTGAATACAGCTACTGTAGGACAGGATGTGTCTCTGAATACAGCTACTGTAGGACAGGATGTGTCTCTGAATACAGCTACTGTAGGACAGGATGTGTCTCTGAATACAGCTACTGTAGGACAGGATGTGTCTCTGAATACAGCTACTGTAGGACAGGATGTGTCTCTGAATACAGCTACTGTAGGACAGGATGTGTCTCTGAATACAGCTACTGTAGGACAGGATGTGTCTCTGAATACAGCTACTGTAGGACAGGATGTGTCTCTGAATACAGCTACTGTAGGACAGGATGTGTCTCTGAATACAGCTACTGTAGGACAGGATGTGTCTCTGAATACAGCTACTGTAGGACAGGATGTGTCTCTGAATACAGCTACTGTAGGACAGGATGTGTCTCTGAATACAGCTACTGTAGGACAGGATGTGTCTCTGAATACAGCTACTGTAGGACAGGATGTGTCTCTGAATACAGCTTTATTCTCTATTCTTTCTTTCCTCTCTTTCCTTCTTTCTTTCCTTCTTTCTTTCTTTCTTACTCTCTCTCTCTCTCTCTCTCTCTCTCTCTCTCTCTCTCTCTCTCTCTCTCTCACTCTCACTCTCACTCTCACTCTCTCTCTCTCTCTCTCTCTCTCTCAGGGTGGACCCTACCCCGTATGACACTCCTAAGCCAGCAGGACACACGCGGTTTGTGTGTGTTTCGGACACCCACTCCCGTACAGATGGGATCCAGATGCCCTATGGTGACGTGCTGCTCCACACGGGAGACTTCACTGAGCTGGGCCTGCCCTCTGAGGTCAAGAAGTTCAACGACTGGCTAGGTACCGTACACACACACATGGAGAGAGAGAGAGAAGCATACAGTACCCACATTACTAAGGGGACATGTAAGGTTCCACATTTTCACTCTCATATTTATACACACATACACACACACTTGTTTGTACACACACACTCAAACACACTCAAACACGCGGAAGGACGGACATTGACAGTGACAGACACACGCAATAGTGTCAGCTACTGGTGGCCTAAGTACCCAGTTTAACCCCTGTGACCTAACACACTGCGCAGTTAACCCTGGTTGGGTCACATATCACATATGCAAAGCACTGGTTGGCTGCTTTTCCTTCACTCTGCGGTCCAACTCATCCCTGTAACGATCTGGGTGTAGTGGGTGTGAAGTCAGGCGCAGGAAGCAGAGAGTTCAGGGTAGTGCTATTTAATGCACAAACGGCGAACATAAGCCACCCCACGAAAACACAGGGCGCACACAAAAACAAATGCCCCAAACACGGGACTAAAACAGTCCAGCAAAAACCCACAAACAGGAAACACGTTAACCTCAACCATGCACACTAGTCACACAAACAGGAAACACGTTAACCTCAACCATGCACACTAGTCACACAAACAGGAAACACGTTAACCTCAACCATGCACACTAGTCACACAAACAGGAAACACGTTAACCTCAACCATGCACACTAGTCACACAAACAGGAAACACGTTAACCTCAACCATGCACACTAGTCACACAAACAGAAACACGCATGGCACACAAACAGGAAACACATTAACCTCAACCATGCACACTAGTCACACAAACAGGAAACACGTTATAAGTCACACCCAACCTCAATGCACACTAGTCACACAAACATTCCCAAACAAAGAGCAGGCGGGCCGGCTGGCTAACCCAACTAATCACCTAATAAACAACAGGTGTAACCAATAAACAGACAAGGAGGGGAGGAAAGAATCAGTGGCAGCTAGTAGGCCGGTGACGACGACCGCCGAGCGCCACCCGAACGGGAAGGGGGGCCACCTTCGGTAGGAGTCGTGACAATCCCAAACCATCTCAATTGGGTTGACGTTGAGTGATTGTGGAGGCCAGGTCATCAGATGCAGCTCTCCATCACTCTCCTTCTTGCTCTTAAACAGCCTGGAGGTGTGTTGGGTCATTGTCCTGTTGATTAACAAATGATAGTCCCACTAAGCCCAAACCAGATGGGATGGCGTATCACTGCAGAATGCTGTGGTAGCCATGCTGGTTACATGTGCCTAAATACTTTACAGTGCCCTCCACTAATATTGGCACCCTTGGTAAATATGAGCAGAACATGCTTTTAATTAAAGTAAAATAATTGAAAGAAAAAATAAATTGTAAATATAAAACAAATATTTTTCTCAAATATATGTGTGCCACAATTATTGGCACCCCTTCCTTCAATTCTTTGTGCAACCACTGTAAATCACAGTTCCTTCAATTCTTTGTGCAACCACTGTAAATCACAGTTCCTTCAATTCTTTGTGCAACCACTGTAAATCACAGTTCCTTCAATTCTTTGTTCAACCACTGTAAATCACAGTTCCTTCAATTCTTTGTTCAACCACTGTAAATCACAGTTCCTTCAATTCTTTGTTCAACCACTGTAAATCACAGTTCCTTCAATTCTTTGTTCAACCACTGTAAATCACAGACAGTGTCACCAGCAAAGCACCTCCACACCATAACACCTCCTCCTCCATGCTTTACGGTGGGAAATACACATACAGAGATCATCCGTTCACCCACATCATAACACCTCCTCCTCCATGCTTTACGGTGGGAAATACACATGCAGAGATCATCCGTTCACCCACACCACAACACCTCCTCCTCCATGCTTTACGGTGGGAAATACACATACAGAGATCATCCGTTCACCCACATCATAACACCTCCTCCTCCATGCTTTACGGTGGGAAATACACATGCAGAGATCATCCGTTCACCCACACCACAACACCTCCTCCTCCATGCTTTACGGTGGGAAATACACATACAGAGATCATCCGTTCACCCACACCACAACACCTCCTCCTCCATGCTTTACGGTGGGAAATACACATACAGAGATCATCCGTTCACCCACACCACAACACCTCCTCCTCCATGCTTTACGGTGGGAAATACACATACAGAGATCATCCGTTCACCCACACCATAACACCTCCTCCTCCATGCTTTACGGTGGGAAATACACATACAGAGATCATCCGTTCACCCACACCACATCCCACAAAGACATGGCGGTTGAGACCAAAAATCTCCTATTTGGACTCCAGACCAAAGGATATATTTCCACCGGTCTAATGTCCATTGCTCATGTTTCTTGGCCCAAGGAAGTCTCTTCTTATTATTTGTGTCCTTTAGTTGTAGTTTCTTTGCAGCAATTCGAACATGAAGGCAGGATTCACACAGTATCCTCTGAACAGTTGATGTTGAGATGTGTCTGTTACTTGAACTTAGTGAAGCATTTATTTGGGCTGCAATTTCTGTGCTTCTAATGAACGTATCCTCTGCAGCAGAGGTCACTCTGGGTCTTCCTTTCCTGTGGCTGTCCTCATGAGAGCCAGTTTCATGAGAGCCAGTTTCATGAGAGACAGTTTCATGAGAGCCAGTTTCATCAGAGCCAGTTTCATCAGAGCCAGTTTCATGGGAGTCAGTTTCATGAGAGACAGTTTCACGAGAGACAGTTTCATAAGAGACAGTTTCATGAGAGCCAGTTTCATGAGAGACAGTTTCATGAGAGCTAGTTTCATGAGAGCCAGTTTCATGACAGCCAGTTTCATGAGAGACAGTTTCATGGGAGTCAGTTTCATGAGAGCTAGTTTCATGAGAGCCAGTTTCATGAGAGACAGTTTCATGGGAGTCAGTTTCATGAGAGACAGTTTCATGAGAGACAGTTTCATGAGAGACAGTTTCATGAGAGCCAATTTCATCACAGCCAGTTTCATGAGAACCAGTTTCATCACAGCCAGTTTCATGAGAGCCAGTTTCACGAGAGCCAGTTTCATGAGAGCCAGTTTCATCATAGCACTTGATGGTTTTTGCGGCTGCAGTTAAAGAAACTTTAAAAGTTCTGGAAATGTTCCGTATTGACTTACGTTCATGTCTTAAAGTAATGATGAACTGTCGTTTCTCTTTGCTTATTTGAGCTGTTCTTGCCAAAGTATGGACTTGGTCTTTTACCAAATAGGACTATCTTCTGTATACCCCCCCTTACCTTGTCACAACACAACTGATTGGCAAAAACGCATTAAGAAGGAAATAAATTTGACAAATTAACTTTTAAGAAGGCACACCTATTAATTGAAATGCATTCCAGGTGACTGGTTGAGAGAATGCCAGGAGTGTGCAAAGCTGTCATCAAGGTAAAGGATGGCTATTTGAAGGATCTCAAATATTAAATATATTTTGATAGGTTTAACACTTTTTTGGTTACTACATGATTCCATATGTGTTATTTCTTAGTTTTGATGTCTTCACTAATATTCTACAATGTATAAAATAGTAAAAATAAAGAAAACCCCTTGAATGAGTAGGTGTTCTAAAACTTGACCGGTAATGTACATTTTAGCATACAATTCTGATATGAAAAGATAAATTAACATTCACACACGCATGATCTGCACACAGCTCCCTGAGACACACTCCGAGCCACACCTCCCTGAGACACACTCCGAGCCACACCTTCCTGAGATGCACTCCGAGCCACACCTCCCTGAGAAGCACTCCGAGCCACACCTCCCTGAAACACACTCCGAGCCACACCTCCCTGAGACACACTCCGAGCCACACCTTCCTGAGATGCACTCCGAGCCACACCTTCCTGAGACACACTCCGAGCCACACCTCCCTGAGACACACTCCAAGCCACACCTCCCTGAGACACACTCCAAGCCACACCTCCCTGAGACACACTCCAAGCCCTGAGACACCTCCCTGAGCCACACCTCCAAGCCCTGAGACACACTCCGAGCCACACCTCCCTGAGATGCACTCCGAGCCACACCTCCCTGAGATGCACTCCGAGCCACACCTCCCTGAGACACTCCGAGCCACACCTCCCTGAGATGCACTCCGAGCCACACCTCCCTGAGACACTCCGAGCCACACCTCCCTGAGACACTCTGAGCCACACCTCCCTGAGATGCACTCCGAGCCATACCTCCCCGAGACACTCCGAGCCACACCTCCCTGAGACACTCTGAGCCACACCTCCCTGAGATGCACTCCGAGCCATACCTCCCCGAGATGCATTCCGAGCCACTGGGGTGACAATGAGGGCCAGAGGCGAGTGGCGCAACAGAGCCTGTCTGCTGTGCCAATCTGTCCCTTTATTGTGCTGCCAGGTGCAAGGGTCCTAATGGACACACACAAACACTATCACATACGCTGACAGACTTCGCAAGCCATCAGATCTCATGCTTGGGCACTGTCGCGTGTGTGTGTGTGTGTGTGTGTGTGTGTGTGTGTGTGTGTGTGTGTGTGTGTGTGTGTGTGTGTGTGTGTGTGTGTGTGTGTGTGTGTGTGTGTGTGTGTGTGTGTGTGTGTGTGTGTGTGTGTGTGTGTGTGTGTGTGTGTGTGTGTGTGTGTGTGTACAGCCTTGTGAGGAGACAGAGTTCTGTATAGCCCCTCCATCTGTCAACACAGACAGACATCAAGTGTGTGTGTGTATATTAGAGGACGGTGGTCATGATAGTGAATCGATGTACACCAAAGTGGAAAATGGCTTGGTGTTATTTGGAGCGCAATGCCTGTCATTATCCGGTTTAAACTGAGCACTGGCTGGCTGACTGACTGGCTGGGTGACTGGCTGGCTGGCTGGGTGACTGACTGGCTGGGTGACTGGCTGGCTGGGTGACTGGCTGGCTGGGTAGTTGACTGACTGGCTGGCTGGGTAGTTGACTGTCTGACTGACTGGCTACCTGGTTGACTATCTGACTGACTGGCTGGGTGACTGGCTGGCTAGGTGACTGACTGACTGACTGGCTGGGTGACTGGCTGGCTGGGTAGTTGACTGTCTGACTGACTGGCTGGCTGGGTAGTTGACTGTCTGACTGACTGGCTGGCTGGTTGACTGTCTGACTGACTGGCTGGGTGACTGACTGGCTGGGTGACTGACTGGCTGGCTGACTGACTGGCTGGGTGACTGGCTGGCTGGGTAGTTGACTGTCTGACTGACTGGCTGGCTGGTTGACTGTCTGACTGACTGGCTGGGTGACTGACTGGCTGGGTGACTGAGTGGCAGGTTGACTGACTGGCTGGCTGGCTGGGTGACTGACTGTCTTTGTGTCTGAAGGAATAAGGACAGTGGATCTCTCTACTAGTATGTTGCCTCTATGTGGCTGTTGTAAAGGGATGAATCAGGACAGTGGATCTCTCTTTACTAGTATGTTGCCTCTGTGTGGCTGTTGTAAAGGGATGAATCAGGACAGTGGATCTCTCTACTAGTATGTTGCCTCTGTGTGGCTGTTGTAAAGGGATGAATCAGGACAGTGGTTCTCTCTTTACTAGTATGTTGCCTCTGTGTGGCTGCTGTAAAGGGATGAATCAGGACAGTGGATCTCTCTACTAGTATGTTGTGGCTGTTGTAAAGGTATGAATCAGGACAGTGGATCTCTCTAATAGTATGTTGCCTCTGTGTGGCTGCTGTAAAGGGATGAATCAGGACAGTGGATCTCTCTACTAGTATGTTGTGGCTGTTGTAAAGGGATGAATCAGGACAGTGGATCTCTCTACTAGTATGTTGCCTCTGTGTGGCTGTTGTAAAGGTATGAATCAGGACAGTGGATCTCTCTACTAGTATGTTGCCTCTGTGTGGCTGTTGTAAAGGGATGAATCAGGACAGTGGATCTCTCTACTAGTATGTTGCCTCTGTGTGGCTGTTGTAAAGGTATGAATCAGGACAGTGGATCTCTCTACTAGTATGTTGCCTCTGTGTGGCTGTTGTAAAGGGATGAATCAGGACAGTGGATCTCTCTACTAGTATGTTGCCTCTGTGTGGCTGTTGTAAAGGTATGAATCAGGACAGTGGATCTCTCTACTAGTATGTTGCCTCTGTGTGGCTGTTGTAAAGGGATGAATCAGGACAGTGGATCTCTCTACTAGTATGTTGCCTCTGTGTGGCTGTTGTAAAGGGATGAATCAGGACAGTGGATCTCTCTTTACTAGTATGTTGCCTCTGTGTGGCTGTTGTAAAGGGATGAATCAGGACAGTGGATCTCTCTTTACTAGTATGTTGCCTCTGTGTGGCTGCTGTAAAGGGATGAATCAGGACAGTGGATCTCTCTACTAGTATGTTGTGGCTGTTGTAAAGGGATGAATCAGGACAGTGGATCTCTCTACTAGTATGTTGCCTCTGTGTGGCTGTTGTAAAGGGATGAATCAGGACAGTGGATCTCTCTACTAGTATGTTGCCTCTGTGTGGCTGTTGTAAAGGGATGAATCAGGACAGTGGATCTCTCTACTAGTATGTTGCCTCTGTTGTGGATCTCTCTACTAGTATGCTGTTGGCTAAAGGTATGAATCAGGACAGTGGATCTCTCTACTAGTATGTTGCCTCTGTGTGGCTGTTGTAAAGGTATGAATCAGGACAGTGGATCTCTCTACTAGTATGTTGCCTCTGTGTGGCTGTTGTAAAGGTATGAATCAGGACAGTGGATCTCTCTACTAGTATGTTGCCTCTGTGTGGCTGTTGTAAAGGTATGAATCAGGACAGTGGATCTCTCTACTAGTATGTTGCCTCTGTGTGGCTGTTGTAAAGGTATGAATCAGGACAGTGGATCTCTCTACTAGTATGTTGCCTCTGTGTGGCTGTTGTAAAGGGATGAATCAGGACAGTGGATCTCTCTACTAGTATGTTGCCTCTGTGTGGCTGTTGTAAAGGGATGAATCAGGACAGTGGATCTCTCTACTAGTATGTTGCCTCTGTGTGGCTGTTGTAAAGGGATGAATCAGGACAGTGGATCTCTCTACTAGTATGTTGTGGCTGTTGTAAAGGTATGAATCAGGACAGTGGATCTCTCTACTAGTATGTTGTGGCTGTTGTAAAGGGATGAATCAGGACAGTGGATCTCTCTACTAGTATGTTGTGGTGGCTGTTGTAAAGGGATGAATCAGGACAGTGGATCTCTCTAGTATGTTGCCTCTGTGTGGCTGTTGTAAAGGTATGAATCAGGACAGTGGATCTCTCTACTAGTATGTTGCCTCTGTGTGGCTGTTGTAAAGGTATGAATCAGGACAGTGGATCTCTCTACTAGTATGTTGCCTCTGTGTGGCTGTTGTAAAGGTATGAATCAGGACAGTGGATCTCTCTACTAGTATGTTGCCTCTGTGTGGCTGTTGTAAAGGTATGAATCAGGACAGTGGATCTCTCTACTAGTATGTTGCCTCTGTGTGGCTGTTGTAAAGGGATGAATCAGGACAGTGGATCTCTCTACTAGTATGTTGCCTCTGTGTGGCTGTTGTAAAGGGATGAATCAGGACAGTGGATCTCTCTACTAGTATGTTGCCTCTGTGTGGCTGCTGTAAAGGGATGAATCAGGACAGTGGATCTCTCTACTAGTATGTTGTGGCTGTTGTAAAGGGATGAATCAGGACAGTGGATCTCTCTACTAGTATGTTGTGGCTGTTGTAAAGGGATGAATCAGGACAGTGGATCTCTCTACTAGTATGTTGCCTCTGTGTGGCTGTTGTAAAGGGATGAATCAGGACAGTGGATCTCTCTACTAGTATGTTGGATCTCTCTGTATGTTGGCTGTTGTAAAGGGATGAATCAGGACAGTGGATCTCTCTACTAGTATGTTGCCTCTGTGTGGCTGTTGTAAAGGTATGAATCAGGACAGTGGATCTCTCTACTAGTATGTTGCCTCTGTGTGGCTGTTGTAAAGGTATGAATCAGGACAGTGGATCTCTCTACTAGTATGTTGCCTCTGTGTGGCTGTTGTAAAGGTATGAATCAGGACAGTGGATCTCTCTACTAGTATGTTGCCTCTGTGTGGCTGTTGTAAAGGTATGAATCAGGACAGTGGATCTCTCTACTAGTATGTTGCCTCTGTGTGGCTGTTGTAAAGGGATGAATCAGGACAGTGGATCTCTCTACTAGTATGTTGCCTCTGTGTGGCTGTTGTAAAGGGATGAATCAGGACAGTGGATCTCTCTACTAGTATGTTGTGGCTGTTGTAAAGGGATGAATCAGGACAGTGGATCTCTCTACTAGTATGTTGTGGCTGTTGTAAAGGGATGAATCAGGACAGTGGATCTCTCTACTAGTATGTTGCCTCTGTGTGGCTGTTGTAAAGGGATGAATCAGGACAGTGGATCTCTCTACTAGTATGTTGTGGCTGTTGTAAAGGGATGAATCAGGACAGTGGATCTCTCTACTAGTATGTTGTGGCTGTTGTAAAGGTATGAATCAGGACAGTGGATCTCTCTACTAGTATGTTGCCTCTGTGTGGCTGTTGTAAAGGTATGAATCAGGACAGTGGATCTCTCTACTAGTATGTTGCCTCTGTGTGGCTGTTGTAAAGGTATGAATCAGGACAGTGGATCTCTCTACTAGTATGTTGCCTCTGTGTGGCTGTTGTAAAGGTATGAATCAGGACAGTGGATCTCTCTACTAGTATGTTGCCTCTGTGTGGCTGTTGTAAAGGTATGAATCAGGACAGTGGATCTCTCTACTAGTATGTTGCCTCTGTGTGGCTGTTGTAAAGGGATGAATCAGGACAGTGGATCTCTCTACTAGTATGTTGCCTCTGTGTGGCTGTTGTAAAGGTATGAATCAGGACAGTGGATCTCTCTACTAGTATGTTGCCTCTGTGTGGCTGTTGTAAAGGTATGAATCAGGACAGTGGATCTCTCTACTAGTATGTTGCCTCTGTGTGGCTGTTGTAAAGGGATGAATCAGGACAGTGGATCTCTCTATCTCTGTGTGGCTGTTAAAGTAATCAGGACAGTGGATCCTCTGTGTATGTTGCTGTTGTAAAGGGATGAATCAGGACAGTGGATCTCTCTACTAGTATGTTGTGGCTGTTGTAAAGGGATGAATCAGGACAGTGGATCTCTCTACTAGTATGTTGTGGCTGTTGTAAAGGGATGAATCAGGACAGTGGATCTCTCTACTAGTATGTTGCCTCTGTGTGGCTGTTGTAAAGGGATGAATCAGGACAGTGGATCTCTCTTTACTAGTATGTTGTGGCTGCTGTAAAGGGATGAATCAGGACAGTGGATCTCTCTACTAGTATGTTGTGGCTGTTGTAAAGGGATGAATCAGGACAGTGGATCTCTCTACTAGTATGTTGCCTCTGTGTGGCTGTTGTAAAGGGATGAATCAGGACAGTGGATCTCTACTAGTATGTTGCCTCTGTGTGGCTGTTGTAAAGGGATGAATCAGGACAGTGGATCTCTCTACTAGTATGTTGCCTCTGTGTGGCTGTTGTAAAGGGATGAATCAGGACAGTGGATCTCTCTACTAGTATGTTGCCTCTGTGTGGCTGTTGTAAAGGGATGAATCAGGACAGTGGATCTCTCTACTAGTATGTTGTGGCTGTTGTAAAGGGATGAATCAGGACAGTGGATCTCTCTACTAGTATGTTGCCTCTGTGTGGCTGCTGTAAAGGGATGAATCAGGACAGTGGATCTCTCTACTAGTATGTTGTGGCTGTTGTAAAGGGATGAATCAGGACAGTGGATCTCTCTACTAGTATGTTGTGGCTGTTGTAAAGGTATGAATCAGGACAGTGGATCTCTCTACTAGTATGTTGCCTCTGTGTGGCTGTTGTAAAGGTATGAATCAGGACAGTGGATCTCTCTACTAGTATGTTGCCTCTGTGTGGCTGTTGTAAAGGTATGAATCAGGACAGTGGATCTCTCTACTAGTATGTTGCCTCTGTGTGGCTGTTGTAAAGGGATGAATCAGGACAGTGGATCTCTCTACTAGTATGTTGCCTCTGTGTGGCTGTTGTAAAGGACAGTATGAATCAGGACAGTGGATCTCTCTTTACTAGTATGTTGCCTCTGTGTGGCTGTTGTAAAGGGATGAATCAGGACAGTGGATCTCTCTACTAGTATGTTGCCTCTGTGTGGCTGTTGTAAAGGGATGAATCAGGACAGTGGATCTCTCTACTAGTATGTTGCCTCTGTGTGGCTGTTGTAAAGGGATGAATCAGGACAGTGGATCTCTCTACTAGTATGTTGCCTCTGTGTGGCTGTTGTAAAGGGATGAATCAGGACAGTGGATCTCTCTACTAGTATGTTGCCTCTGTGTGGCTGTTGTAAAGGGATGAATCAGGACAGTGGATCTCTCTACTAGTATGTTGTCTGGCTGTTGTAAAGGGATGAATCAGGACAGTGGATCTCTCTACTAGTATGTTGCCTCTGTGTGGCTGTTGTAAAGGGATGAATCAGGACAGTGGATCTCTCTTTACTAGTATGTTGTGGCTGTTGTAAAGGGATGAATCAGGACAGTGGATCTCTCTACTAGTATGTTGTGGCTGTTGTAAAGGGATGAATCAGGACAGTGGATCTCTCTACTAGTATGTTGTGGCTGTTGTAAAGGGATGAATCAGGACAGTGGATCTCTCTACTAGTATGTTGCCTCTGGCTGTTGTAAAGGGATGAATCAGGACAGTGGATCTCTCTACTAGTATGTTGCCTCTGTGTGGCTGTTGTAAAGGTATGAATCAGGACAGTGGATCTCTCTACTAGTATGTTGCCTCTGTGTGGCTGTTGTAAAGGTATGAATCAGGACAGTGGATCTCTCTACTAGTATGTTGCCTCTGTGTGGCTGTTGTAAAGGTATGAATCAGGACAGTGGATCTCTCTACTAGTATGTTGCCTCTGTGTGGCTGTTGTAAAGGTATGAATCAGGACAGTGGATCTCTCTACTAGTATGTTGCCTCTGTGTGGCTGTTGTAAAGGTATGAATCAGGACAGTGGATCTCTCTACTAGTATGTTGCCTCTGTGTGGCTGTTGTAAAGGTATGAATCAGGACAGTGGATCTCTCTACTAGTATGTTGCCTCTGTGTGGCTGTTGTAAAGGGATGAATCAGGACAGTGGATCTCTCTACTAGTATGTTGCCTCTGTGTGGCTGTTGTAAAGGGATGAATCAGGACAGTGGATCTCTCTACTAGTATGTTGCCTCTGTGTGGCTGCTGTAAAGGTATGAATCAGGACAGTGGATCTCTCTACTAGTATGTTGTGGCTGTTGTAAAGGGATGAATCAGGACAGTGGATCTCTCTACTAGTATGTTGTGGCTGTTGTAAAGGGATGAATCAGGACAGTGGATCTCTCTACTAGTATGTTGTGGCTGTTGTAAAGGTATGAATCAGGACAGTGGATCTCTCTACTAGTATGTTGCCTCTGTGTGGCTGTTGTAAAGGGATGAATCAGGACAGTGGATCTCTCTACTAGTATGTTGCCTCTGTGTGGCTGTTGTAAAGGTATGAATCAGGACAGTGGATCTCTCTACTAGTATGTTGCCTCTGTGTGGCTGTTGTAAAGGGATGAATCAGGACAGTGGATCTCTCTACTAGTATGTTGCCTCTGTGTGGCTGTTGTAAAGGGATGAATCAGGACAGTGGATCTCTCTACTAGTATGTTGCCTCTG
Organism: Oncorhynchus gorbuscha; assembly: GCF_021184085.1. Lineage (NCBI taxonomy): Eukaryota > Metazoa > Chordata > Actinopteri > Salmoniformes > Salmonidae > Oncorhynchus > Oncorhynchus gorbuscha. The sequence continues at coordinate 56,041 of NW_025745742.1, read as the reverse complement.
TGTGGCTGTTGTAAAGGGATGAATCAGGACAGTGGATCTCTCTACTAGTATGTTGCCTCTGTGTGGCTGTTGTAAAGGGATGAATCAGGACAGTGGATCTCTCTTTACTAGTATGTTGCCTCTGTGTGGCTGCTGTAAAGGGATGAATCAGGACAGTGGATCTCTCTACTAGTATGTTGTGGCTGTTGTAAAGGGATGAATCAGGACAGTGGATCTCTCTACTAGTATGTTGCCTCTGTGTGGCTGCTGTAAAGGTATGAATCAGGACAGTGGATCTCTCTACTAGTATGTTGTGGCTGTTGTAAAGGGATGAATCAGGACAGTGGATCTCTCTACTAGTATGTTGCCTCTGTGTGGCTGTTGTAAAGGTATGAATCAGGACAGTGGATCTCTCTACTAGTATGTTGCCTCTGTGTGGCTGTTGTAAAGGGATGAATCAGGACAGTGGATCTCTCTACTAGTATGTTGCCTCTGTGTGGCTGTTGTAAAGGTATGAATCAGGACAGTGGATCTCTCTACTAGTATGTTGCCTCTGTGTGGCTGTTGTAAAGGTATGAATCAGGACAGTGGATCTCTCTACTAGTATGTTGCCTCTGTGTGGCTGTTGTAAAGGTATGAATCAGGACAGTGGATCTCTCTACTAGTATGTTGTGGCTGTTGTAAAGGTATGAATCAGGACAGTGGATCTCTCTACTAGTATGTTGCCTCTGTGTGGCTGTTGTAAAGGTATGAATCAGGACAGTGGATCTATCTACTAGTATGTTGTGGCTGTTGTAAAGGGATGAATCAGGACAGTGGATCTCTCTACTAGTATGTTGTGGCTGTTGTAAAGGTATGAATCAGGACAGTGGATCTCTCTACTAGTATGTTGCCTCTGTGTGGCTGTTGTAAAGGTATGAATCAGGACAGTGGATCTCTCTACTAGTATGTTGTGGCTGTTGTAAAGGGATGTTGTAAAGGGATGAATCAGGACAGTGGATCTCTCTACTAGTATGTTGTGTGTGGCTGTTGTAAAGGGATGAATCAGGACAGTGGATCTCTCTACTAGTATGTTGCCTCTGTGTGGCTGTTGTAAAGGGATGAATCAGGACAGTGGATCTCTCTACTAGTATGTTGCCTCTGTGTGGCTGTTGTAAAGGTATGAATCAGGACAGTGGATCTCTCTACTAGTATGTTGCCTCTGTGTGGCTGTTGTAAAGGGATGAATCAGGACAGTGGATCTCTCTACTAGTATGTTGCCTCTGTGTGGCTGTTGTAAAGGTATGAATCAGGACAGTGGATCTCTCTACTAGTATGTTGTGGCTGTTGTAAACGGAGTACAGTAGCTTTAGTCACAGTGTTCCGAACATAGTTATACTCATGTAGTTCTGGAATACACTCTGTCCGTTGTATTGTAGTGTAATATTGGACCTAGGACAGTAATGCTCTCAGCTTTGATTCTAACAAAATCCTTTTCTGTAGGTTACATTCTTTGGAGAGACGAGAGGGGAGAGAGGCGGAGAGGATTTTTATGTTAAATGACAAGTGATGAGAGAGGAAAGGGGTCTTTGTGTTCTAGTTTATATACTGTAGCACTCAGAGTTTGTGGACATGAATGTTTGGGAATGTTTTCAATGTCTCCTAATGCAGACAATGTTTGTGACATAAAGAGTTGAATACCTCTCCAAGGCCAGACGTATTCTCTCTGTCTCACTGTGGAAGAGAAGGGGTGGAGAGGGGCAGAGAGGATGAACAACACAGAGAGGTAAGTAGGGACAAGCGTATTTTAGAACTCCACGAAACAGCACTTTCCCTGCTTCAATCATTCCCTCTTCAGTGTTCCTCAGTGCTCCTCTCATTCCCTCATCTCACCCTGTTTCTTTCCCTTTCTTTTATTCTATCCTTTTTTTACTAGAGGACTGTTTTCTCTCTGTTCTACCCTTCTCTCTGGAGAGGACTGTGTTTTCTCTCTGTTCTACCCTTCTCTCTGGAGAGGACTGTGTTTTCTCTCTGTTCTACCCTTCTCTCTGAAGAGGACTGTGTTTTCTCTCTGTTCTACCCTTCTCTCTGGAGAGGACTGTGTTTTCTCTCTGTTCTTCCCTTCTCTCTGGAGAGGACTGTGTTTTCTCTCTGTTCTACCCTTCTCTCTGGAGAGGACTGTGTTTTCCCTCTGTTCTACCCTTCTCTCTGGAGAGGACTGTGTTTTCTCTCTGTTCTACCCTTCTCTCTGTGTTTTCTCTCTGTTCTTCCCTTCTCTCTGGAGAGGACTGTGTTTTCTCTCTGTTCTACCCTTCTCTCTGTGTTTTCTCTCTGTTCTACCCTTCTCTCTGGAGAGGACTGTGTTTTCTCTCTGTTCTACCCTTCTCTCTGGAGAGGACTGTGTTTTCTCTCTGTTCTTCCCTTCTCTCTGGAGAGGACTGTGTTTTCTCCCTGTTCTTCCCTTCTCTCTGGAGAGGACTGTGTTTTCTCTCTGTTCTTCCCTTCTCTCTGGAGAGGACTGTGTTTTCCCTCTGTTCTTCCCTTCTCTCTGGAGAGGACTGTGTTTTCTCTCTGTTCTTCCCTTCTCTCTGGAGAGGACTGTGTTTTCTTTCAGTTATTCCCTTCTCTTTGTTCTACCCTTCTCTCTGGAGAGGACTGTGTTTTCCCTCTGTTCTACTCTTCTCTCTGGAGAGGACTGTGTTTTCCCTCTGTTCTTCCCTTCTCTCTGTTCTTCCCTTCTCTCTGGAGAGGACTGTGTTTTCCCTCTGTTCTTCCCTTCTCTCTGTTCTACCCTTCTCTCTGAAGAGGACTGTGTTTTCTCTCTGTTCTTCCCTTCTCTCTGGAGAGGACTGTGTTTTCTCCCTGTTCTTCCCTTCTCTCTGGAGAGGACTGTGTTTTCTCTCTGTTCTTCCCTTCTCTCTGGAGAGGACTGTGTTTTCCCTCTGTTCTTCCCTTCTCTCTGTTCTACCCTTCTCTCTGAAGAGGACTGTGTTTTCTCTCTGTTCTTCCCTTCTCTCTGGAGAGGACTGTGTTTTCTCCCTGTTCTTCCCTTCTCTCTGGAGAGGACTGTGTTTTCTCTCTGTTCTTCCCTTCTCTCTGGAGAGGACTGTGTTTTCCCTCTGTTCTTCCCTTCTCTCTGGAGAGGACTGTGTTTCCCTCTGTTCTTCCCTTCTCTCTGGAGAGGACTGTGTTTTCCCTCTGTTCTACCCTTCTCTCTGTTCTTCCCTTCTCTCTGGAGAGGACTGTGTTTTCCCTCTGTTCTTCCCTTCTCTCTGGAGAGGACTGTGTTTTCCATCTGTTCTACCCTTCTCTCTGTTCTTCCCTTCTCTCTGGAGAGGACTGTGTTTTCCCTCTGTTCTTCCCTTCTCTCTGGAGAGGACTGTGTTTTCCATCTGTTCTACCCTTCTCTCTGTTCTTCCCTTCTCTCTGGAGAGGACTGTGTTTTCTCTCTGTTCTTCCCTTCTCTCTGGAGAGGACTGTGTTTTCCCTCTGTTCTTCCCTTCTCTCTGTTCTACCCTTCTCTCTGGAGAGGACTGTGTTTTCTCTCTGTTCTTCCCTTCTCTCTGTTCTACTCTTCTCTCTGGAGAGGACTGTGTTTTCTCTCTGTTCTACCCTTCTCTCTGGAGAGGACTGTGTTTTCTCTCTGTTCTTCCCTTCTCTCTGTTCTACTCTTCTCTCTGGAGAGGACTGTGTTTTCCCCCTGTTCTTCCCTTCTCTCTGGAGAGGACTGTGTTTTCTCTCTGTTCTTCCCTTCTCTCTGGAGAGGACTGTGTTTTCTCCCTGTTCTTCCCTTCTCTCTGGAGAGGACTGTGTTTTCCCTCTGTTCTACCCTTCTCTCTGTTCTTCCCTTCTCTCTGGAGAGGACTGTGTTTTCCCTCTGTTCTACCCTTCTCTCTGGAGAGGACTGTGTTTTCTCTCTGTTCTTCCCTTCTCTCTGGATAGGACTGTGTTTTCCCTCTGTTCTTCCCTTCTCTCTGGAGAGGACTGTGTTTTCCCTCTGTTCTTCCCTTCTCTCTGTTCTACCCTTCTCTCTGAAGAGGACTGTGTTTTCTCTCTGTTCTACCCTTCTCTCTGAAGAGGACTGTGTTTTCTCTCTGTTCTTCCCTTCTCTCTGGAGAGGACTGTGTTTTCTCCCTGTTCTTCCCTTCTCTCTGGAGAGGACTGTGTTTCTCTCTGTTCTACCCTTCTCTCTGTTCTACCCTTCTCTCTGGAGAGGACTGTGTTTTCCCTCTGTTCTACCCTTCTCTCTGGAGAGGACTGTGTTTTCTCTCTGTTCTTCCCTTCTCTCTGGAGAGGACTGTGTTTTCCCTCTGTTCTACCCTTCTCTCTGGAGAGGACTGTGTTTTCTCTCTGTTCTTCCCTTCTCTCTGGATAGGACTGTGTTTTCCCTCTGTTCTTCCCTTCTCTCTGGAGAGGACTGTGTTTTCCCTCTGTTCTTCCCTTCTCTCTGTTCTACCCTTCTCTCTGGAGAGGACTGTGTTTTCTCTCTGTTCTTCCCTTCTCTCTGGAGAGGACTGTGTTTTCCCTCTGTTCTTCCCTTCTCTCTGTTCTACCCTTCTCTCTGGAGAGGACTGTGTTTTCTCCCTGTTCTTCCCTTCTCTCTGAAGAGGACTGTGTTTTCTCTCTGTTCTTCCCTTCTCTCTGGAGAGGACTGTGTTTTCTCCCTGTTCTTCCCTTCTCTCTGGAGAGGACTGTGTTTTCTCCCTGTTCTTCCCTTCTCTCTGGAGAGGACTGTGTTTTCCCTCTGTTCTTCCCTTCTCTCTGTTCTACCCTTCTCTCTGAAGAGGACTATGTTTTCTCTCTGTTCTTCCCTTCTCTCTGGAGAGGACTGTGTTTTCTCCCTGTTCTTCCCTTCTCTCTGGAGAGGACTGTGTTTTCCCCTGTTCTTCCCTTCTCTCTGGAGAGGACTGTGTTTTCTCCTGTTCTTCCCTTCTCTCTGGAGAGGACTGTGTTTTCCCTCTGTTCTACCCTTCTCTCTGTTCTACCCTTCTCTCTGGAGAGGACTGTGTTTTCCCTCTGTTCTACCCTTCTCTCTGGAGAGGACTGTGTTTTCTCTCTGTTCTTCCCTTCTCTCTGGAGAGGACTGTGTTTTCCCTCTGTTCTTCCCTTCTCTCTGGAGAGGACTGTGTTTTCCCTCTGTTCTACCCTTCTCTCTGTTCTTCCCTTCTCTCTGGAGAGGACTGTGTTTTCCCTCTGTTCTTCCCTTCTCTCTGGAGAGGACTGTGTTTTCCCTCTGTTCTGTTCTTCCCTTCTCTCTGGAGAGGACTGTGTTTTCCCTCTGTTCTACCCTTCTCTCTGGAGAGGACTGTGTTTTCTCTCTGTTCTTCCCTTCTCTCTGGAGAGGACTGTGTTTTCCTCTGTTCTTCCCTTCTCTCTGGAGAGGACTGTGTTTTCTCTCTGCTCTTCCCTTCCCTGTTCTACTCTGGAGAGGACTGTGTTTTCTCTCTGTTCTTCCCTTCTCTCTGTTCTACCCTTCTCTCTGGAGAGGACTGTGTTTTCCTCTGTTCTTCCCTTCTCTCTGGAGAGGACTGTGTTTCCCTCTGTTCTACCCTTCTCTCTGTTCTTCCCTTCTCTCTGGAGAGGACTGTGTTTTCCTCTGTTCTTCCCTTCTCTCTGTTCTACCCTTCTCTCTGGAGAGGACTGTGTTTTCCCTCTGTTCTACTCTTCTCTCTGTTCTTCCCTTCTCTCTGGAGAGGACTGTGTTTTCTCTCTGTTCTTCCCTTCTCTCTGTTCTACCCTTCTCTCTGGAGAGGACTGTGTTTTCTCTCTGTTCTTCCCTTCTCTCTGGAGAGGACTGTGTTTTCTCTCTGTTCTTCCCTTCTCTCTGGAGAGGACTGTGTTTTCCCTCTGTTCTTCCCTTCTCTGTTCTACCCTTCTCTCTGGAGAGGACTGTGTTTTCTCTCTGTTCTTCCCTTCTCTCTGGAGAGGACTGTGTTTTCTCTCTGTTCTTCCCTTCTCTCTGTTCTACTCTTCTCTCTGGAGAGGACTGTGTTTTTTCTCTCTGTTCTTCCCTTCTCTCTGGAGAGGACTGTGTTTTCCCTCTGTTCTTCCCTTCTCTCTGGAGAGGACTGTGTTTTCCTCTGTTCTTCCCTTCTCTCTGTTCTTCCCTTCTCTCTGGAGAGGACTGTGTTTTCCCTCTGTTCTTCCCTTCTCTCTGGAGAGGACTGTGTTTTCTCTCTGTTCTTCCCTTCTCTCTGGAGAGGACTGTGTTTTCCCTCTGTTCTTCCCTTCTCTAGAGAGACTGTGTTTTCTCTCTGCTCTTCCCTCTCTCTGTTCTATTGCTCTGATAGGACTGTGATTTCTCTTGTTCTTCCTTCTCTCTGGAGAGACTGTGTTTTCATTGTTCTTCTGTCTGGAGAGGACTGTGTTTCCCTCTGTTCATTGATTGTTGTTAGGCAGATGTGCAGCTAATTTATTGCTGTTAGGCAGATAGAGCAGATCATTGATTGCTGTTAGGCTTCCCTCATTGATTGTTGTTAGGCAGATAGAGCAGCTAATTTATTGCTGTTAGGCTGATAGAGCAGATCATTGACTGTTCTTCAGATCATTGATTGCTGTTAGGCAGATAGAGCAGATCATTGATTGCTGTTAGGCAGATAGAGCAGATCATTTATTGCTGTTAGGCAGATAGAGCAGCTAATTTATTGCTGTTGGATAGAGGACAGATCATTGTTGCTGATAGAGCAGATCATTGATTGCTGTTAGGCTCAGATCATTGATTGCTGTTAGGATCAGATAGAGCAGTTAGGCAGATAGAGCAGATCATTAATTGCTGATAGAGCAGATAATTTATTGCTGATAGAGCAGATCATTTATTGCTGTTAGGCAGATAGAGCAGATCATTTCTTGTTGTTAGGATAGAAGATCATTGATTGCTGAGAATGTTTTTCTGTTCTTAATTTATTGCTGTTAGGCTGATAGAGCAGATCATTGATTGCTGTTAGGCAGATAGAGCAGATCATTGATTGCTGATAGAACAGATCATTTATTGCTGATAGAGCAGATCATTGATTGCTGTTAGGCAGATAGAGCAGATCATTGATTGATTAGGCTGATAGAGCAGCTAATTTATTGCTGTTAGGCTGATAGAGCAGATCATTGATTGCTGATAGAGCAGATCATTGATTGCTGTTAGGCAGATAGAGCAGATCATTGATTGCTGTTAGGCTGATAGAGCAGCTAATTTATTGCTGTTAGGCTGATAGAGCAGATCATTGATTGCTGATAGAGCAGATCATTGATTGCTGTTAGGCAGATAGAGCAGATCATTTATGGCTGTTAGGCAGATAGAGCAGATCATTGATTGCTGTTAGGCAGATAGAGCAGATCATTGATTGCTGATAGAGCAGATCATTGATTGCTGTTAGGCAGATAGAGCAGATCATTTATGGCTGTTAGGCAGATAGAGCAGATCATTGATTGCTGTTAGGCAGATAGAGCAGATCATTGATTGCTGTTAGGCAGATAGAGCAGATCATTGATTGATGTTAGGCAGATAGAGCAGATCATTGATTGCTGTTAGGCAGATAGAGCAGATCATTTATTGCTGTTAGGCTGATAGAGCAGATCATTGATTGCTGATAGAGCAGATCATTTATTGCTGTTAGGCTGATAGAGCAGATCATTGATTGCTGTTAGGCTGATAGAGCAGATAATTTGAGCTTAATAGAGAAGATTACCTTTCTCTGACCCAGTCTGTCCCATACTACTGTTACCGTCTCTAACCCTCAACCTCTGGTTAAAGCTTCCCCCATAGGGCCTCATGTGTGTGCGTTTTCACATGCGTGCAGATAAACAAGGCATGAAATATCCTGTTGTTTTGCAGAGATTTATAAGTGAAGTTACACAGGGTTGCCTGTATTTGATCTGCGGTATTACCGCAAATTTTCCAATTTGGTTAGCCTCAACTCACACACACACACACACACACACACACACACACACACACACACACACACACACACACACACACACACACACACACACACACACACACACACACACACACACACACACACACACACACACACACACACACACACACACACACACACACACACACACACACACACACACACACACACACACACACACACACACACTTTTTTTAAATGATCTAGACAAAATACTCTGTAATGTTAAAGTGGAAGAAAAATTCTATCATTTCAAAAACATTTATGCAAAATAAAACATTAATATACGGTATCTTGATTAGATAAGTATTCATCCCCCTGAGTCAATACGTGTTAGAATCACCTCTGGCAGCGATTACAGATGTGAGTCATTCTGTGTCTCTAAGAGCTTTGCACGCCTGGGTTGTACATTATTTGCCCATTATCATTTTTTAAACTCTTCAAGCTCTGTCAAGTTGGTTGTTGATCATTGCTAGACAGCCATTTTCATGTAGAGCCATAGATTTAAGCCGATTTAAGTCCAAACTGTAACTAGGCCACTCAGGAACATTCAGTGTCTTCTTGGAAAGAAACTCCAGTGTATTTTTGTCCTTGTTTTTTAGGTTATTGTCCTGCTGAAAGGTGCAGTCTGTCTGTTGGAAAGCAGACCAAGCCAGGTTTTCCTCTAGGA